>NC_053163.1:18603166-18676136 GCF_016835505.1 Polypterus senegalus
TGTAACTGTTAAAAACATAAACACAGTAGATATTCACTCACGGAGTTCAAACATTAATAAGTTGTACTCTTACTTCTTGTTCTGCCTCCTTCCTTGGTTCACCTGTAGATTATAACCAAAGTAAACCATCACAAAAGATAAAGGTCTGCTTAGAGTAAAGTCTTACTAATAATATTTTTTTTGCATTACTGTGGTTTTTTGTTGGATCTTGAAAGAACCCCAACTTAACTGTCATTATATGTACATCATTTTTTTCCTTTTACATTACACATACAGTAGACATTGTGTTACAATCTCTGTATATCTGAACATCTAATGTGATGTGCTCAGGTGTCATTATTTACATGAAAACATCTTTGTTTTTCTTTCCTACCTTAGTTTTGTTTTAAGTTAAAATTAAGTCTCAGCTCTTTCAAAATCCAACAACAAAAGCACAGTAACTTAAGAAAATAAATGTTATTTTGCAAAACAGAATAATATCCCTGTTTAGTAACTGCTGGGACTGATGCACCTCAGTTTCTGTGTTAGTGAGGATTCACACTCTGAGGCTTTCCTGTCTAAAATTAAAAAGCTGTGTTAGTTACTGGACAGACTGAGCAGACATAAAGTACAGAATTCAAGGCAGCAAAATATTACAGATCAAGTAATAAATATAGGGAGGCTTTGCCGAAATTGTGCACAAATTACTTTTCAAACAAAACTTCAGTAGTCTTAACTGTAGAAAGAGCCAATATAATATGAACTGCACATCATCTCAAATTGGGAATCTTAAAAACAGAAGAAAAGGACATCCAGTTGTGTCTTAGAATTTGGATACACTGGCATCTGTTCAGCCACTTGGAAGGCTGGTTACCACCGGGCATCCTGTAGGGTCAATAAAAAAAAAAAATACAGTAAAGGGGCATTGTTTTTCTAACTGCAGCAATAAGAAATGTTATTTCTAAGGAGCAAGCCTTCTCCATTATATTCAGTAAAATGTGTGTGTACTCCTCCTAAACCAACATCTTAAATGATAAGCCAATGAAAAATGACAACAGCAAGTACCCAGCCTGTCATCGTGCCACATCAGACGCACACCACACTTCTCTGATGGCTTTGAATATAAATTTTAAAATTGCCTGTTTTCTGCCATAGAATTTTTTCTACCAAACAATGTTAAAGAAATAAATTTCAAAATTATGAATAAATAGTACCCAACTAACAAATTAATTCATAAGTTGACATTAATATATCACAAGAATGTAGTTTATGTAAAAATGAAAAAAAAATCCCTCAGATTTCTTTTATTTCTACTCCTATTCCAAAATGTTTTATAAAGATTTATTTCTGTTACTGTCTTGAATGACAAAACAGTATCTCACTCTTTAATTCTTGTTCTTCTTCTGTATAAAATTTTGAAGACTAAAAATTAGAAAATGGAGTAACTGTGGTTTCCTTGCTTCATAAATTTCATATTCATAAATGTAAAGTACAGAACATTAGGCCCTCTGTTACATCTTTCTGTATGGACATTAATATGCTAGAAATAGCTTTTAAAAATGGAAAACACTAAAATAATTAAAACGTGTAAGATTCTGATCTGCTTTATTAACAATTTGTAACGCTATTATCTGCATCTCGCTTTCTTGTAAAACACGTAGATCGGGCAGGGTCATAACAGTAAAGTTCTGCGCATGTGCGTGCAAATCGGATAGGCACCGCAGATCGTGTAGAGACAGACCCTGCCCGATCTGCGTTTTTCTACTTCGTGACACGAGTCCCCATCCGATTTGTCTCGCGCACGCACTCTCTGCTTAATTAAAATTCATTTCATGACACTGCCCGATTTGTTCTGCGAATGTCTAATTTTTACGACACACATCACTCATCAGGTTTGAATCGTACTTGCGAGTCATTTTTGTGTTGCCGTTTATCTCCATCTGTAAGTGGACTTCTTACTGGAAAAGATTACAACTTTTGAATTTTATAACGTCTAGGAAGAATATTTGTAGCCTGAAAATTTTAACTTCATTTGAATGAAGACAGAGCGAAATGAAATGCGATGTATGTCTGTGAACTTTATAATGGATACATATAGCTTTTTGTAAGTACATCGTATTGATAAAAAAGGCAATAAGGATTTTCATTTTTAGCTGCTATGCGACATTCGTAATCTCGTGGTTTAAATGTGAAAGTCGCAGCATTTTCCGTATTTGGGTTAATGGATGCATTTCATTTATTTCGTAACATCCTATTAGCATTTCGTGGTGTGTTTCTTTTAACATTTGTTTGCATTTTTCATCTTAAAGAGTGAACAGCATGCTAATAATTAAGCACAACAATGTAATCGAGGTGTTGAATTAGGAGAGCACGTCTGACACTCAACAGGTGTAAAGTGTGTCCTCCAAAGCCATTGGTATTTTTTTATTATGTTAATAATAAAATATCTATCTATCTATCTATCTATCTATCTATCTATCTATCTATCTATCTATCTATCTATCTATCTATCTATCTATCTATCTATCAGATTACATGAATACATTAGTTTTCCATAATAAGGTTAACAAATATATAATGATGAAAGCTAAATTACATACAAGAGTAGCAACAGCCAAGTTATCACAAGATAGCGAGATGCAGATAATATTACAAATTGTTAATGAAGCAGCTCAGAATCTTACACTTTTTAATTATTTTAGTGTGTTTTCCGTTTTTAAAAACTGTTTCTAACATATTAATCTCCATACAGAAAGATGGGTCTAACATTCTGAACTTTACACTTATGAATAGGAAATTTATGAAGCAAGGAAACCACAGTTACTGCATTTTCTAACATTTAGTCTTTAAAATTGTGTACAGTATAAGAACAATACTTAAACGGTGAGATATTGGTTTGTCATTCAAGAAAGTAACAGAAATAAATCTTTATAAAACATTTTGGAATAGGAGCAGAAGTAAAAGAAATCTGAGGGGATTTTTTTTCATTTGTACATAAACTACATTTTGGTGATATATTAATGTCATACTTATGAATTAATTTGTTAGTTGACTACTATTTATTCATAATTTTGAAATGGATTTCTTTAACCTTGTTTGGTAGAAAAAATTATATGACAGAAAACAGGCAATTTTAAAATTTATATTCAAAGGCATCAAAGAAGTGTCGTTTGCGTCTGATGTGGCTGAATGATAGGCTGGGCACCTGCTGTTGTCACATGTATTTAGCTTATCATTTAAGCTGTTGGTTTAGAAGGAGTACACACAAACACATTTTACTGAATATAATGGAGAAGGCTTACTCCTTAGAAATAACTTATTTCTTATTGCTGCAGTTTGAAATACAATGCCCCTTTATTGTATTTTTTTTTCTTGACCCTACAGGATGGCCGGTGGTAACCAGCCTACCATGTGGCTTAACAGATGCCAGCGTATCCAAATTTGGAGACACAACTGGATGTTCTTTTCTTCTGCTTTTAAGATTCCCAATTCGAGATGATGTGCAGTTCATGTTAGATTTGCAATTTCTACAGGTAAGACTACGGAGGCTTTCAGTTTCAGAAGTAATTTGTGCACAGTTCCTGTAAAGCCTCCCCATATTTATTACTTGAACGGTAATATTTTGCTGCCTTGAATGCTGACCTCTATGTCTGCTCACTCTGTCCAGTAACTAACACGGGCTTTTTAATTTTAGGCAGGAAAGCCTCAGACTGTGAATCCTCACAAACACAGAGACTGAGGTGAATCAGTACCAGTAGTCATTAAATAGGGATGTTGTTCTGTTTTGCAAAATAACATTTATTTTCTTATGTCTCCCTTTCTTTCCCTGCCTGGAGAGCCTCCAGTGCCTTGGTCCCGCTGGCTGGAGTCTTTTGAAACTTACCTCCTGGCTCTTGATTTGCAAAATGTAAGTGATGCGCGCAAAAGAGCTTTGCTCCTACACTGTCTGAGAACTGAGGGACAGCGTGTGTTTAAGACTTTGGGGAATGCAGCTACATACTCAGCTGCTGTGACTCTCCTGGAGACGCACTTCTCCTGCTTGAAAAGTGCTTTTCTCCGCCAAATCCTATTTCGTAAATGGCGACAGCAGGCAGGCGAATCGGTTCACCAATACGTGGCCATCTTAAGGGGCTTAGCCAGTTTATGCAACTTCGGAGACATCCAAGATGAACTTATTAGGGATCGATTGGCTGAGCACATGAACAATCCAAAAGTCCACGAAAAGCTCTTGATAGAAACAGATGATTTAAGTCTATCACGGGCAATCCACATTGCATTTCAGATCGAGTCTGCCGCGGAGTTCGCCAAACTCGACACATCTCCTGCTTCCGCAGCAGTGACAGGAGACGCGGCTCAAGCGCTGCAATGCACAGAAGACTCGGACAACTGCAACGAGGATCCCAGTGTGCAGCTTACACGACAGCTTCCTCCAAGACCCCAACGTTTTTGCGGAAATTGTGTCTCTAAATCACACTCCACGAGAGCGTAGAGCTGCACTGCCAGGGGTCAGATATGCCAGCGCTGCAATAAGGCCAATCATTTCACGAAAGTTTGCCGTTCCGCTCCGGCATCGTCAAAGCATGTGACAATTCATAATGTGACATCTAGGCATACATGTTTTAGAACCTGTACAGTAGAATTAGACAATGTATGCCTTCCGCTTTTGCTAGATACTGGGGCAACAGTGTCTCTGTTAAATCTAAAGACTAAGAAGACGTTTTTCCTAGATCTCCAGCTATCTGCTCCAGTCACCACTCTTTGTGGCTATGCCATCTCTAAGATTGACATTGTGGGTTCAGTTGAGCTGTCAGTATGCTATGGTTTCTTCCATAATTCACATTTCATGTCTCCCGCCATGGTGCCAACCCTTTAGACATGGATCTTTTTAACAGCCTTGGTTTTACCCTTGTTGACACTAGTGGATCTGTAATTCTTAATGTCTGCTCCTCTTGGCAACAGAAGTGGCCATCACTTTTTGATGAACTTGGCTGTCTCTCTGCCTTTCATCACCAGCCTTTGCTAGATCTCACTGTGCCTCCTGTCATCCAGCCACCACACCGCATCCCACTGGCTTTTCGTGACGGGGTATCTGCTGAACTGCAATGCCTCCTAGAGGCTGGAATTATAGAACCTGCTAGCAAAATACCCGCGCTTCGCAGCGGAAAAGTAGTGTGTTAAAGAAGTTATGAAAAAGAAAAGGAAACATTTTAAAAATAACGTAACATGATTATCAATGTAATTGTTTTGTCACTGTTATGAGTGTTGCTGTCATATACAATCACCTATAGAATTATTAGGAACACCATACTAATACGGTGTTTGACCCCCTTTCGCCTTCAGAACTGCCTTAATTCTACGTGGCATTGATTCAACAAGGTGCTGAAAGCATTCTTTAGAAATGTTGGCCCATATTGATAGGATAGCATCTTGCAGTTGATGGAGATTTGTGGGATGCACATCCAGGGCACGAAGCTCCCGTTCCACCACATCCCAAAGATGCTCTATTGGGTTGAGATCTGGTGACTGTGTGGGCCATTTTAGTACAGTGAACTCATTGTCATGTTCAAGAAACCAATTTGAAATGATTCGAGCTTTGTGACATGGTGCATTATCCTGCTGGAAGTAGCCATCAGAGGATGGGTACATGGTGGTCATGAAGGGATGGAAATGGTCAGAAACAATGCTCAGGTAGCCCGTGGCATTTAAACGATGCCCAATTGGCACTAAGGGGCCTAAAGTGTGCCAAGAAAACATCCCCCACACCATTACATCACCACCACCAGCCTGCACAGTGGTAACAAGGCTTGATGGATCCATGTTCTCATTCTGTTTACGCCAAATTCTGACTCTACCATTTGAATGTCTCAACAGAAATCGAGACTCATCAGACCAGGCAACATTTTTCCAGTCTTCAACTGTCCAATTTTGTTGAGCTCGTGCAAATTGTAGCCTCTTTTTCCTATTTGTAGTGGAGATGAGTGGTACCTGGTGGGGTCTTCTGCTGTTGTAGCCCATCCGCCTCAAGGTTGTGCATGTTGTGGCTTCACAAATGCTTTGCTGCATACCTCGGTTGTAACGAGTGGTTATTTCAGTCAAAGTTGCTCTTCTATCAGCTTGAATGAGTCTGCCCATTCTCCTCTGACCTCTAGCATTGACAAGGCATTTTCGCCCACAGGACTGCCGCATACTGGATGTTTTTCCCTTTTCACACCATTCTTTGTAAACCCTAGAAATGGTTGTGCATGAAAATCCCAGTAACTAAGCAGATTGTGAAATACTCAGACCGGCCCGTCTGGCACCAACAACCATGCCACGCTCAAAATTGCTTAAATCACTTTTCTTTCCCATTCTGACATTCAGTTTGGAGTTCAGGAGATTGTCTTGACCAGGACCACACCCCTAAATGCATTGAAGCAACTGCCATGTGATTGGTTGATTAGATAATTGCATTCATGAGAAATTGAACAGGTGTTCCTAATAATCCTTTAGGTGAGTGTATATATATACACAAACACACACACACAGACACACACACATATAAACATATATACATATACATATATACATATCAACATATACACATATCTATATATCTATATATATATCTATATATATATATATATATATATATATACACATCTATATATATATATACATATACTGTATATACACATATCAACATATATATACACATACATATACACACATACATATACATATATACACATACATACATACAGATAAATATATATACATATATATACATATCTACATATATACACACATATAAATATACACGACGAAGTACTGCTTTTAAATTTTTATTAACAAGAAAAGAAAACCTTCTTAAACTGAGGGAAAATATATATCAATAACTATCTGTTAAGGATCTCTTTTGAGAATGCAACATATAGTTGTCCAGGAGAAAAGCAATGTTGCCTCAAATCAATGGCAACCTTTTGTAGGGTGTGTCCCTGAAACTTATTAATTGTCATCGCGATGCAGAGCCTTACTGGAAATGTGAGGCATTTGAAATGAAATGGGAGATCAGAGGGTATAATGGTGATGCGAGGAATACATTCAGAGTGTGGCGCTCTGCTGTTTTTCTGTGTAGCTGCCTTCACACAGCTTCTCCGCTGCTTTATAAACGAACGGCATATAAGGCCGTCGTTTCTCCTTGCTTCGCGGTTCTGTACTGTTTTATTGTTCGTCTATTATGATTGTTATAGTTATTGTGTAGCTATTTGAGACTTACTTTACTGTTCAGGTACCTGTTTCCTTTATTTAATCCGCGGTTTGTATGCTATTTTTTGTTCGTTTAATACGATTATAGATATTTATTGATTCCCTTCTTTAGCTGACTGCCTGCTCATATAAGGCGCTCCGCTGATTTTTTGTGATGCAGCCTTTACACAGCATCTCCGCTGTTTTATAAACGAACGACATATAAGGGCATCCTTTTTCCTTGCTTCGCCAAGGAAGCTGCCTTTTTATTTAATCCATGGGTTCTCTGCTGTTTTATTGTTCGTTTATTACGATTGTTATAGTTCTCTTTATATAGCACGTTGTCAGTTCAGCACTTGGGTTGTAATATGACGAATCTGCGCGAGCTCACTCTTGAGAATGCAATGTACAGTTGTCCAGGAGAAAAGCAATCTTGCCTGAAATCAATGGCAACCTTTTGTAGGGTCTGTCCCTGAGACTTATTACTTGTCATTGCGAAGCAGAGCCTTACTGGAAATTGGAGGCATCTGAATTGAAATGGGAGATCAGAGGGTATAACGGGGATGCGAGGAATACATTGAATGTGGAGAAACTCTAGAGACAGCGTGTGTATTAACTTGTGGATTTTTCTGTGAGTATTTGGTGCCAGCATGACGAAGTTGCTACCGCAAGACCGCGTTAACTGTGGAGCTCAGCTCGGAGCATATTCTTTTCCTACCTTGTCAATTGTGTAATGCATTTTTTGAACAGGTTTGATGCATGGAAGTGATCACTCGTACTGCGTTCAGTCAGTTCACGTGAGCTGCTCTCTTGTGTGATGTTGCGATGTCCACGGCTTTATTTAATGTTAGCTAAGACCCGGCACTTAAAAGTTTCTCGCTACAGCAATTTTAACTCTGTTACAAAGTGATCCAAAGTCTCGTTTATACCTCGTGTCTTCTCATTAAACTTGTATCTCGCGAATAAAGTATTCGACGAAGGCATGACAAACGGCAGCGGGAGCTTGCCCATAAACTTAATTTAAACTTACGGTTTACACTGTGCTTTGTTTCCGCAGTAGCTGCACGTATGAATAAGCTTGTATGCGTTTTTCTTCAGCGCTGCTTTGGGAGCTCTTCCTTCTTTTCTTCGTACTGTGTTCACAGTCAGTTCACGTGATTACGTGGGAGGCGTGATGATGTGACACGCAGCTCCGCCCACCACAGCCATCGAGCTAAAGTCCATTACAGTATATGTAGAAAAATAGGTTCCAGTTATGACCCTTACGCGTAGAATTTCAAAATGAAATCTGCCCAACTTTTGTAAGTAAGCTGTAAGGAATGAGCCTGCCAAATTTCAGCCTTCTACCTACATGGGAACTTGGAGAATTAGTGATGAGTGCGTGAGTGAGTGAGTGAGTGAGTGAGTGAGTGAGTGAGTGAGTGAGTGAGCGAGGGCTTTGCCTTTTATTAGTATAGATATATATATATATATATGTGTGTGCATATGTATGTGTGTGTATATATGTAGATATGAATATATATATATATATGGATGTAGGTATATATATATATATATATATATATATATATATATATATATATATATATATATATATATATATATATATATATATATATATGTGTGTACCTACATCCATATATATATATATATATATATTCATATCTACATATATACACACACATACATATGCACACACATATATATATATATATATATATATATACTAATAAAAGGCAAAGCCCTCGCTCACTCACTCACTCACTCACTCACTCACTCACTCACTCACTGACTCATCACTAATTCTCCAAGTTCCCGTGTAGGTAGAAGGCTGAAATTTGGCAGGCTCATTCCTTACAGCTTTCTTACAAAAGTTGGGCAGGTTCCATTTTGAAATTCTACGCGTAATGGTCATAAATGGAAGCTATTTTTCTCCATTTACTATAATGGAGTTGAGCTCGAAAGCCATGGGGGGGGCGGAGTTTCGTGTGACTGTGATATCCCGTATAGTGGGAAGTGGCCCCAGCCTACACTTTGGACATCTGATAGTTCATGAACCGAACGGGATCAAATGGAGAGATGAGACACAGACAAAAATTGAAGGGTGAATGGTGCAAATTTATTTACAAGAGTGCTGTACACAAAAAAAATATAGTAGTGTCAGGTGGACTTTAAGACACAGTCCTTCAACCCTGACTCTTCAAAAATAAATAAAAACAAACAAAAAGGAAAAATATGGTGTATTTACAAAAACAGTGCACTCCTACAAAAACTACACACACACGCTCCAATAATGAAGGTTGTCTTCTTTTATCCCTGGTTCAAGACGTTCCTCCAGCAGGAAAGAAATATGCACAAAAACAAGTGTGTGTGTATATACAAAAATAAAACAATTGCACCAAACCAAAAATCAAAAACTATCCCAGCACCAAATAAGTATATATACCTCCACCAAAAATAATCACTAGGAGATATATAACTCTATATACAAAAAGAATATATACAAAAGAATATATGCAAAAGCCGCCAAAATTACAACTGCTCCTACAAATAGCTCAGCAGTGCTTATTCCTACCTCGCTCTTAGGTCCACTGATGACCCCTGTTGGCCGGTAACTCTTTAAATATAACCGGCAAGATTGTCCAGCCAATCTGCCAACATGTCTACCTCATGCACCTATCCCGGTAGACGGTAGCGCATTCACGCCACACGCCGCGCCGCCCGAGCAACTATGTATTTAAAACCAAACTCCTGCGGGTCGGTGGCGCGTATAAGCCCTCCGGTACAGCCAACGGCTATGCTGAGCTCAAGCACGACCGTGGTTGACTCACCAGTAAGTAAAATCATTTCTCTTACATTATGGGATCCCCATCTCTGACTCAATCAATCAAATGCCAGCTTTCTCTTTTAGGCGCGCCGCACTTTAAACCGCCTGCACTAGTCAGGCTGCGAGGACACCGGAGCGTAAAAATGAACACACGCTGGCGGAGACCGTACTGGCCATTATACCGGCCCCACGTGTGTCCAACACCCCACGCCTCACAGCGCTCACCCGCTAGACGGCCCCGCGTTCCCGCGACAGCGCCTTGAACACACCAATGGTAAGTGCACTTTCTTATAGCGAATATAAATGCTGCTACATACTTAAATTTGGTAAGACGCGACCCGCGCATTACCACAGTGACATCATCATGCCTCCCACGTAATCACGTGAACTGACTGTCAACACAGTGCGTAGAAAACCAGGAAGAGCTCCAAAAAGCACTGAAGAAAACATGCATTATATAATTGAGAAGGCAGCGAAACAATAAAAACCGAGCGATTGACATATACAACCATATTCATGAGTGCAGCTACTTCGGAAACAAAGCAAGGTGTAAACCTAAAGTTTAAATTAAGTTCATAGACAGGCTGCCGCTGGCGTTTGTCATGCCCAGGGGTAATGCGGGATACAAGTTTAATGAGAGGACCCAGGATATAAACGAGAGTTTTGATCACTCTGTAACTAAGTTAAAATTGCACGTGAAGGGCTGTGCTTATGCAAATTCCGAGACTGTGTTTGTGGGGGATTGACAGTTAAGGTGGGTGGGGGAGTCACGTCATCATCTCCCCTCCCATTCACCTCATTTCGCTCTGAGCTGAGCTCCGCAGCTAACGCACGCAGTGTTACGGAAGCGACTTTGTGACGCTGCCACCAAATACTCACAGAAAAATTCACAAGTTAATACACACGCTGTCTCTACATTTTCTCCACACTGAATCCTCCAGGCACTACTTACAAAAGGTTACATTGACAATCGTGTTACGTTATTTTTAAAATGTTTCCTTTTCTTAGCACAAGCACAGCTGAGAAGCTTTGATGCATGTGCTCCATAACGCGTTAAAAAATTACGCATTTAATCACACTTTGCCTTCCAAGCAAAGGGGAACTTCTCTCAATGCATTCATTTTAACCTTGCACCCCCTTGGTTTGAGAAGAAGTATGAAAAAATATAAGGTTAACACAGAAAAACAGATCACCAATTGAAGCTTTATGAATAATCGATTCGCCATCAATAATTGTTTTGGTAAAGCCATACTCAGTGTAATCCTCCTTCCATTTTATAATTTTTCCGCCACTAGCCATGATTAAATGAACGGTAAAAAAGTAAGAGCGAAGCGAGGGTGACTTATTCAGGCAGGCAGGCGACAGCTCAATAGCTCGAATTTGGATATAAGTAGGTTCTATTTAGTCACCAGAAATATCTTTGTTAGGAATGGAAGTTGAATTTAGTCTTTAAATTTCTATGGTAAAGAAAAAGTTATGCAATGATGACTACATTTAACTATATAAAGTCAAAACTTGATTATATAAAGTTACTGTCGGAATAAATAAAGTCAAAACTTGAAAATATAAAGTCAGTGTCGGTATATATAAAGTCAAAACCTGAATATATAAAGTCATTCCCAAATATATAAAGTCAAAACCTGAGTATATAAAGACAGCGTTGGAATATTTCGGAATATATAAAGTAAGCGCTAGAATATATAAAGTCAAAACTTAAATATATAAAGTCAGCGTTGGAATATATAAAGTCAGCGCTGCAATATATAAAGTCAAAACTTCAATATATAAAGTCAACATCGGAATATATAAAGTAAGCGCTGGAATATCCATCCATTTCCCAACCCATTGAATCCGACCACAGGGTCACCGGGGTCTGCTGGATCCAACCCCAGCCAACACTGGGCGCAAGGCAGGAACCAATCCTAAGCAGGGCACATGCATCATTTTCAAAACATTAACCGAACAGTGTTTTTTTAATTTATTTTTTTGAATACGTTTTTGTTCACTTAGTTCAGTTCAGAGTCATTTCAATCAATAGATTTTGACTTTGACTTTATATATTCAGGAATGACTTTATAAATTCCGACGCTGACTTTATATATTCAGGTTTTGACTTTATATATTCCAGCGATGACTTTATATATTCAATTTTTGACTTTATATATTCAGAAACAAGTTTGACTTTATACGAGGGATATCCAGAAAAAAGGTTACAAGTGCCCTGGAAGGTGCAGGGAATTTTTTTTTTCAAAGGTTGGCATACCTGCGTGTAGGGTGGTCCTAACGGTCAAAATCCGCGTCAGTCAGTTGTGAAATGTCATCACAGCAAGCGAGTTCGTCAACCTCTGCTGAGGCCGCTTGCTCCACATACCGCCGATGCGAGATTCGTTCGGCCATCAAGTTCCTCACTTTGTGTCGCAAATCCACGTCCGAGATCCACCATCAGCTTGTGTAAACTTATGGAAAGAATTCTTGGGTGGGAAACGATTTTCCAACGATGAGGAGGTGAAGGAGACAGTGGAGAAGTGGCTTTCGGAGGTGGAGCAGAGTGTATTTGATGAGGGTATAAAAAAGCTGGTGCCCAGGCTGAAGAAGTGCATCGAAGTTGACGGCAATTATGTTGAGAAATAACCACATATTTTGGAACATACCCTGTAAATTTGGTTGAAATATATAAATTTTTCGATTTTTAACAGCTGTTGTAACCTTTTTTTTCTGGATATCCCTCGTATATACCGACGCTGACTTTCTATATTCAAGTTTTGACTTTATATATTCCAGCGCTGACTTTATATATTCTGACGCTGACATTATAAATTCAAGTTTTGACTTTATATATTCGGGAATGATTTTATATATTCAAGTTTTGACTTTATATGTTCTGATGCCGACTTTATATATTCACAAAATAAATTTATTTGCCTGTTTGGCACCCCATAGTACATGTGTGTGTGTATATATGTACACATGTATGTATGTATGTATGTATGTATGTATGTATATATATATATATATATATATATATATATATATATATATATATATATATATACCAGCAACACTCATGACAATGACAAAACAATTACATTGTCAATCATGTTACGTTATTATTAAAATGTTTCCTTTTCTTTTACTTCTCCGCTGCCAAGCGGGTATTTTTTAGTATATATATATATATATATATATATATATATATACATATATATATATATATATATATATATATATATATATATATATATACCCTTTGGGGTGCGAGCAGCTGTTGCTGGGGGTGCCAGAATCCATCGAGGAAGAAAAATGAAAAACATGGTTTGTACAAAATCTTAATTTATATTTATTTATATTTATTTATAAAGCTTCAATTGGTGATCTGTTTTCTGCGTTAACCTCATATTTTTTCATACTTCTTTTCATACCAAGGGGGGATCGTCCGTCACAGGGGCTGAGAGTGTAAAATGAATCGGGAAGTGCTGATATATATGTATATGTGTGTGTATATATAATATACGACGTATGTGTATATACTAGCAAAATACCCGCGCTTCGCAGCGGCGAAGTACTGCATTAAAATTTTTATTAAGAAGAAAATTAAACCTTTTTAAACTGAGGGAAAAAATGCCAATAATTATTTGTTAAGGATCTCTTTGTATACCACATTGTCAGTTCGGCCCTCCAGTTGTAATATGACCAAGCTGTGCGCTGAGCTTACTCTTGAGCATGTAACTTACAGTTGGCCATGTGAACAATAATCTTGTCTCAAATCTCACAGCTTGGATTGCTGCTGTCATAATCGGTTTGAGTTTCATGGTTTGTTTCAATTACGACAGTATTTGCAGGATCTGTTGTGTTGAAGTGACATTCAGCATCTGTCAAGCGTTGTAAGCACACAACCAGTTTCATCAATAAAATCACATACAGCTTTTGAGAGTTTAAACATTCATAAACATCAAAGTGTCCACTACTGAAATCGTCACCTGTGAATCTAAGATGTTTAAGAGTCATTGGCGGATGTCCAAAGGTGTAAAATATTTGGCCATTTCGGTACACTTGAAAGTGACAACCAAACAATTCAGCGGCAGCCATCAACTCACATGCAGAACCATAGGTGAAGGGCTTAAGCATTTCACTCTTCTAGTGCTCCTGTGTAGTATAATTATCTCCTCTACCGTCATCAGTCCACACCTTGAACCTGTTCCAGTCATTCAATACATAAGACACAATGTTCTTCCGGATATCAAGAGTGAGCCTGATATATCCGTGCAATATGTAACAAAGAGAAAGGAAAAGGTAGGTGCTATCTCCGGGCATGGAAACCACTCGGTAAGTGACAGTTCTTTCATCGATAGTGATCATCTCGATAGACATGGTAATGGGGGTTGGAATGATAAAGGAAATGGGTACCTGAACAATGTAAAGTAAGTCTAAAATACCTACACAATAACTATAATCGTAATAAACAAACAATAAAACAGGGGATAAGCTGTGGATTAAACAAAAAGGCTGTAGTTATCAGTAGAGAGACGTGAATCCCGTGGCGAAGCAAGGAAGGGAATGTAGAGACTGGAGCGACGGACGGTCTTATATAGGCAGGCAGCCAACAACGTGGGAGGTGTTGGGATGGGGGATCCAATGCCACCTCACACGGTGACCAAGGTGCAGGCTATGGACGTATATATGTACGTAAGAAGGATTCAGTTAGCGTTGGGAACCCGTGTACCAAATTTCTTGAAGATGGGCCCATAAGTAACAAAGACTGTTGAAAAGTTCAATATGGCGGCCGACAGTGGCATCATTCCACCGAAATAAGTACGTACATTGGTTTTGGTTAGTGCAGGGAAGCTGCCTACGAAATTTCGAGAAGATGGGGCCATAAATAAGAAAGTTCAACATGGCGGACGTTGTTGACCGTTATGACCATTACGTGCAGAATTTTGAAATGAAACCTGCTTAACTTTTGTAAGTAAGCTGTAAGGAATGAGCCTGCCAAATTTCAGCCTTCTACCTACACGGGAAGTTGGAGAATTAGTGACGTTGGAAAGTTCAATATGCCGGCTGACAGTGGCGTCATACCACCGAATTAAGTACGTACATTGGTTTCGGTTAGCTCAGGGAAGCCACCTACCAAATTTCGTGAAGATGGGTCCGTAAATAAGAAAGTTCAACATGGCGGACGTTGTTGACCATTATGACCGTTACGCGTAGAATTTCGAAATGTAACCTGCTAAACTTTTGTAAGTAAGCTGTAAGGAATGAGCCTGCCAAATTTCAGCCTTCTACCTACACGGGAAGTTGGAGAATTAGTGACGTTGGAAAGTTCAATTTGGCGGCCGACAGTGGTGTCATACCAACGAAATAAGTACGTACATCGGTTTCCGTTAAAAGTTCAATATGGCGGCCGACAGTAGCATCATACCACCGAAATAAGTACCAAATTTCAGCCTTCTACCTACACGGGAAGTTGGAGAATTAGTGACGTTGGAAAGTTCAATATGGCGGCTGACAGTGGCCTCATACCACCGAAATACAGTGGGATGCAAAACTTTGGGCAACCTTGTTAATAGTTATTATTTTCCTGTATAAATCATTGGTTGTTATAATAAAAAATGTCAGTTAAATATATCATATAGGAGACACACACAGTGATATTTGAGAAGTGAAATGAAGTTTATTGGATTTACAGAAAGTGTGCAATAATTGTTCAAACAAAATCAGGCAGGTGCATAAATTTGGGCACCACAAAAAAGAAATGAAATCAATATTTAGTAGATCCGCCTTTTGCAGAAATTACAGCCTCTAAACGCTTCCTGTAGGTTCCAATGAGAGTCTGGATTGTGGTTGAAGGTATTTTGGACCATTCCTCTTTACAAAACATCTCTAGTTCATTCAGGTTTGATGGCTTCTGAGCATGGACAGCTCTCTTTAACTCACACCACAGATTTTCAATTATATTCAGGTCTGGGGACTGAGATGGCCATTCCAGAACGTTGTACTTGTTCCTCTGCATGAATGCCTTAGTGGATTTTGAGCAGTGTTTCGGGTCGTTGTCTTGTTGAAAGATCCAGCCCGGCGCAGCTTCAGCTTTGTCACTGATTCCTGGACATTGGTCTCCAGAATCTGCTGATACTGAGTGGAATCCATGCGTCCCTCAACTTTGACAAGATTCCCAGTCCCTGCACTGGCCACACAGCCCCACAGCATGATGGAACCACCACCATATTTTACTGTAGGTAGCAGGTGTTTTTCTTGGAATGCTGTGTTCTTTTCCTCCATGCATAACGCCCCTTGTTATGCCCAAATAACTCAATTTTAGTTTCATCAGTCCACAGCACCTTATTCCAAAATGAAGCTGGCTTGTCCAAATGTGCTTGAGCAGACCTCAAGCGGCTCTGTTTGTGCTTTGGGCGGAGAAAAGGCTTCCTCTGCATCACTCTCGCATACAGCATCTCCTTGTGTAAAGTGCGCCGAATGGTTGAACGATGCACAGTGACTCCATCTGCTGCAAGATGATGTTGTAGGTCTTTGGTGCTGGTCTGTGGGTTGACTCTGACTGTTCTCACCATTTGTCGCTTCTGTCTATCCAAATCTTTCTTGGTCTGCCACTTGAGCCTTAACTTGAACTGAGCCGGTGGTCTTCCATTTCCTCAATATGTTCCTAACTGTGGAAACAGACAGCTTAAATCTCTGGGACAGCTTTCTGTATCCTTCCCCTAAACCATGATGGTGAACAATCTTTGTCTTCAGGTCATTTGAGAGCTGTTTTGTGACCCCATGTTGCTACTCTTCAGAGGAAATTAAAGGAGGAGGGAAACTTACAATTGACCCCCTTAAATACTCTTTCTCATTATAGGATTCACCTGTGTATGTAGGTCAGGGGTCACTGAGCTTACCAAGCCAATTTGAGTTCCAATAATTAGTTCTAAAAGTTTTGGAATCAATAAAATGACAACGGTGCCCAAATTTATGCACCTGCCTGATTTTGTTTGAACAATTATTGCACACTTTCTGTAAATCCAATAAACTTTATTTCACTTCTCAAATATCACTGTGTGTGTCTCCTATATGATATATTTAACTGACATTTTGTATCGTAACAACCAATGCTTTATACAGGAAAGTAATGACTATTAACAAGGTTGCCCAAACTTTTGCATCCCACTGTAAGTATGTACATTGGTTTCGGTTAGCGCAGGGAAGCCGCCTACCAAATTTCGTGAAGATGGGGCCACGAATAAGAAAGTTCAATATGGCGGACCTTGTTGACCGTTATGACCGTTACGCATAGAATTTCAAAATGAAACCTGCTTAACTTTTGTAAGTAAACTGTAAGGAATGGGCCTGCCAAATTTCAGTCTTCTACCTACACGGGAAGCTGGAGAATTAGTGAAGCTTGGAAAATTCAATATGGCGGTTGACAGCGGCATCATAACACCAAAATAAGTATGTACATTGGTTTTGGTGAGTGCAGGGAAGCCACCTACCAAATTTCGTGAAGATGGGGTCAGCCTTCTACCTACACGGGGAGTTTGAAAATTAGTGACGTTGGAAAGTTCAATATGGCGGCCGACAGTGGCGTCATACCATCGAAATAAGTAAGTACATTGGCTTCGGTTAGCGCAGGGAAGCCGCCTCTCAAATTTCGTGAAGATGGGGCCATAAATAAGAAAGTTCAACATGGTGGACTTTTTCGACCGTTATGACCGTTATGTGTAGAATTTCGAAATGAAACCTGCTTAACTTTTGTAAGTAAGCTGTAAGGAATAAGCTAGTTACAACCAGAGCTGTGATTGAGTTTTTGGAGTCCATTTTTGCTCACTGGGGGTTGCCAATGGCTGTTTCAACAGATAATGGTCCACAATTCACTTCTGTTGAATTTACAAGCTTTTTGATGAGCAAAGGAATTCGACACCACCGCACAGCATTCTACCACCCTCAGGCCAATGGGGGGGGAGTGTCTAAATAAAACTTTTTAAAATGCCATTAGAGCACATTTGGCAGATGGATGCACATTTCTTTTCGCACTTCTCCAGACACTTCTTCACTACAGAGCTACACAGCACTCAACAACAGGCAGTTCACCTGCAGCACTTATGATTGGTCATGAACTTCAGCTTCCACTGGATCGTCTGCATGCCCAAACAGCTTTGCCCACTGCAATGCATACACACAACAGAGTGTACAAAAGCCAGAATAAAATGAAGCAACATTTTGACAGGTCACAGAAGGTGAAAATGCCAGATATAATTGTATCAGTACACTCTCGTATTGTATTCAACACTTAGCACATCATGTTAGATGTGCAGATATACAGAGATTGTAACACAGTGTCTACTGTATGCATAATGTAAAAGGAAAAAAATGATGCTACATATAATGACAGTTAAGTTGGGGTTCTTTCAACATCCAACAAAAAAACACAGTAATTTAAAAAAATATTATTAGTTAGACTTTACTCTAAGTGTCAGAGGGGGGACATTTTTGTACACTGGGTCATTCCATTTCTCTCTTAGGAAAAGAAACATGCAACTATTACATTTAAAGCCCAGCAGATGAACAGGCAATAGGCACCCATTGTTGGCAGTGGGGGCAAGAAGTTAAAAGGCTGTCTGCAGATTGTAGGTATTGGCTGTATTGCAAAGGTTTCACAATTTTGAAGTTTATGGCTGGTTGAGATTTACAAACAATACCACGTGTGATAACAGAACTGCTGCTTCCTTGGAGGATCCTGGATACTCCAGTTACTGATTGTGTCAGGATTATTTGTGTAAGTATTTGTTGTCTTGCAAAGGAGTCGCCGCTTTGAAGTCTGGCCTTGGAGGATGTCTGTATTTACCTGACTTGGAAATATTGGTTTCTAATCAGCATATCTGTACTTATTCATGATTGGTAAAAATTCCTTTTTTTAACTTGTGTTTTCATTAATTGTTAAACCCAGGAAATGTAGATGTACCATTGTTTAATCTGATTGTCCAGAAATGATAATGGTTGGGACTGAAGTAGATAAAAACTCCTGGCAGCAGAAGTCAAGGGGGACAGTACACAGAAAATGCTGCCAAGGCACTCGGACAGAGCACAGGGGCTTGCAGGCAGACAAAGGTACCTGGCTGGCACGACGTGAGGCACAAGGACGGCAACACTTCCAGGGAGGAAGAGACAGTTCCACAAAGAGACGCCAGTTGTGGGTTCAGCGAGAGAGGGAATCCGCATGAAAGGACCAAGCGAAGCTGACAGACGAGAAATGAGGCGTGCCTAGGTCCCAGCCACACAAGGAGCCCAGAGTGAAAGAAAAAGGAACAACGAAGAGACGCTGACAGGGATTCAACAATTTGACACAACTTCTGTAGGGGAACGAGTGTCCAGGAAACAGAGTGCATCCATGGACCGTTGAACAATTAAGTGTTGGGGTAACACAGAGAACAAACTGGACTCTGCACCACTAAAGGTTGTATCCTCCAATTCTGTTTTTGACAGACTTTTAGAGTGTGGACTGTGTATTTTCCTTTTAGAAAAAGGAAATTAATTCTTGATATTGTTAGATTTTGTTTATGTTCATTTATCTTTTTCATGTACTTATTATTGTCTAGTGTAATAGAAGTTACTGTTGTTTTTCCTGAAATTACTGTTGTGTCTTTCATTGTGTGTTTACTCACCGCCCAATTTAAAGAAACCTGTGTACTATTATTGGTAAATTTCAGGAGTTCCCAGTCTCTTAATAAACTGGGTGGTGTAGTCGGATATTTAAATGGTTAAATGGTGTAGATTGCCTGTAAGTGTGACCTGACACTGTCACATAAGCAGAACTTTATCTATCGTGATGGTTTACTTTGGTAATAATTGATCTACAGGTGAACCAAGGAAGGAGGCAGAGAAGAGGTAAGGGTACATTTTATTAATGTTTGAACTCCGTGAGTGAACGTCATGTATCTACTGTGTTTATATTTTTAACAGTTACAGTGAAGTAAAAGAGTCCGGTCATGTTATGGGGCAGCAGTTCAACAAGAAGAACGGAGAGATGTGTGCCATGGTGAAGTAGCGGCTGGTCCTCCTGCCCAGCACATCTAGAATCCTTTATCTCAATCCCTGCTCTGATCTGCTGTGCCTTTGCCAAGTGATCATGAGGTATCGGCCTTTTTGGTTGTTTTTTTTTTTTTCTGAAAACCGTCTCGGTCTCATCACACCGGCTGACTGTCTCACATAGAATTGATTTCAAGGTTCTATTAAATAATTATAAGGCTTTAAGTATTTTAGACCCTGTCTGTATTTTGGAGTGTCTGCTCCCAAAATTTCTTTTCTGAAACGTTGCTTTGGTTTTTATTCCAAGATCAAACATAAAAACCAGCAGCTTTCTGTACTCTGGAATGCTTTGCCAATAGAGAAGTGCCAGGTTACAAATGTCAAGCATTTCGAAAAACTTCAACAAGCCCGCTTTTATAATTTGGCTTTTTCTTAATTCTTTGCATTGGTTGTAATAGATTAGAAATGGTACTGTGTACACTTTGTAAGTTCTGCACTGGGCACTAACCTCTACGGTTTTTCTCTGTTGTTTTTTTCCAGTTTATTGTAATGGTGTCCTCCTGCGTCTCCACCGTCTGTTAAATCAACTCCAACTGCCTGTGACAGAAGAAAAGTTCACAAGATGTCCAGAAGTGGAATTGTGATTGGAGTGAGATGGCCACAATTATGTGAGGGGGTCTGTGTGGGCTTTGGCTTGGGACCCCCAGAGGTTTATTATCTCCAGTATCCTTGAAGGCTGCAAGTTTCTCTTTGTCCCCGGCCATTTGACCAGGCAGTGTATTTATTACAAAGGACAAGGACCCCTCCATTTGCTTCTTATTTACTTTTATAATACCTTCAATTTTCTTTGTAACTGTATATTTTTGTAGAGCAATTTGAGCTACAGTTGTAAGCAAAGGTGATATAGAAATATTACTAGTGAACAAATATTAAGGGATAGATCAGGAAAAATGTCAGTTTAAATAGAACACATTTTTTATGGAATATTGCTGGATAACAACTCTGACTCTGAGTAACATCTTCATAAAGCTAAAATAGCATTTTTCCTTTTTTGACAAATTTAATGATTCACTTTTATTGTGTTCAAAACCTTGGCTAACATTTTTTTTAAATACTAAGGTAAAATCTGTAAATATATTTGTGTTCTCCTTCCCTAATAGTTTTTAACACCTCCCCTTGTTGGCCATTTTCATTGTAGTTGTGTTCTACTTAAATGCATTTACCATTTATACATCTTTATGATTACTGAATTTTCTACTCAAAATACATATACATATGTATAAGTCATAATATATAATACATATACATAATATGGGTGTGTGTATAATTTTTTTTTGAAAAACATTGTTCACGGATCTTTCACTTTTATTTTTAAACATACAATTTATTTATTCAATAAAAAATATATGAAAAAGTATATTGTATTTCCTTTTTTAAAGTTATAAAAATGAACTGGCTCTGTATCAATATGGATGAATAAAATCATTGACAAGAGATGTGTCTGCACACAAACATCAGTGTGTTATGTTGATTAAACTTGTAATAAAGAATATCACTGCCCTCTGTCCACATGGTGTTCATCATAAACTGAACTATTTCATGCTGTTTAAATTCTGCTCAGTTAGTGAAGAATATTTTATTTTACAGCTGTTAAATCCAGTTCAGTTTTATTATATTAATAGGTAAGTTGATTTCTCAGGAGGTTTTAAAGATGCCTTGAAATAAAATTAAAAACATCACTAAGAACAAACGTATTACAAATTTGAACTATAGCAGCAAGCACTTACTGTAAAATAAAAAAAAAAAAAAGATCAAATAGATCGATTCAAGTGATAACAGCTCACTTCCTTAATTTAAGTCTGTGGATATAAAGTTAAACGTCTTTGTAAGATTAATAGCCATTGGAATAAATGAGGATTTGAACCTGTGGCTTTATACTCTTCATTTCTTCAGCATCTGACCTGATTGCACAACTGAGAACGAATTAAAGAATTTTAACAAGTGGATAGTCACAGTTAATACTAAGGACAGGGACAATCAGTATAATGTAATGCAACACAGTGTTAATTCTTTTCTTTTTTTTTGAAAAAGGGCCATATATTTCTGTAAAACTGGTTGGATACATTAGGTTTTGTAAACCTGATGCCTTAAGACAAATGGCAATTTTATTAATAATAATTGATGTCTAAATATATTTTTAAACAAGCAAAATTTGCTCATAAGAGGGAAATTGCAACAATAGATCAAAACGGAAAGGAAACTTTATATGATTTATTACGTGAGTGGGAAAATAAAAACACTACATACTTTATAGTACCTGCCAAATAATACAAAGAGTACACCGCATGTCTTTGGGGCTTATCAGGTGCGCACACCTAAGCTTCCTCTTACGGACATCAACGTTACGCCACAAAGGCTGCTTCGTTTATTTTGCAGGATGAATATTTTCATTATGGTCAACTAATGTGGAACTAAAATTAATATACCGTAACATCAAGCTGTACTGTATGCACGGTTCTGATCGGGCCGTGCCGAAAAGTGGATTTTTTTGTTTTTAATGCTTTTTTCATTAAGCGCATGCGGTGTGTGTCACTACCTAGTGATGGGCCGCTCGATACTGAGGTTTCGACACTGTGTCGAGCTTTCGAAGCACTGGAGCTCGAAGCGCTGCTTCGAGGCTATTTCAAATGCACCCGTCACGTGATTTTGAGGAGCGCTAGCGTAATGACATCATTGATATCTGCGCAGTCAGCAGTCGATTTGGTCAATCGCTCGTCTGCTGAACTACTTTGGCTCAAAGCATAAAAGCAATTGTCCATGCTACGCTAACGCGAGTTCAAATCCTAATTGGGGCTCGCATATGTTGAAAAAAGGATTTTGTATAAAACAGTTATGTAGTACTTGTCTGTAAGTTAACAAATATATTTTGGAGACATTATGAACGATTTACATGGGGCACCTTTTCCCTTGGTGTGGAATCGTGTCCACCTAGAATCTGTAACAAATTGATGGGCATATTTTGGGTAAGGTAGCAAGTATTATAATAATCCAGAATCTATTCTACCCCATGTCGATCATATCAGAGAGGCTAAGAAACGTTTCATTAAAGCCGACGTGGTCATTACACCAGTATATGCGCAAGACAATCCTCATTAAACGTTTTTACTATTCAGTGATTCCCAGATCTATAGCTGATTTGTATTATTGATTTCCATAAAGCAATGTGAGTAAAAGCGTGTGCTGCTTAACTAATCACAACTGTCTTTAAAACAGAATCAGTGCCATCAACAGTGTCTTCTGCAATTTTAGGAAAGTCTTGGAATTTCTGCGTTAATGAGACAAAAAAGTTGTAAAGAAACTTTGCAAATTCATCCAGAGGTTGACATAAAGATCACTCAAGAACTGACAAGAAGGAGCAGCTGGATAAGCACATCTGGAGCCAAACTTTCAAAAAAGCACCTGACAAGACTTTGTCAGCAACATCCTTCCCTTCTGAATCCATCTTATCAAAGACTGCGCTGGGGGGTTGTTGGTAAATAAGTAATCTTCCGCACTGCAGCACATCAGAGTAAATCATTGATGTAAATACAGTAATCCCTCGCTGTATCGCGCTTCGACTTTCGTGGCTTCACTCCATCGCAGATTTTAAATGTAAGCATATCTATCTTACATATCTATCTTTCAATGGTTCGCGGATTTCTGCGGACAATGTGTCTTTTAATTTATGGTACATGCTTCCTCAGTTTGTTTGCCCAGTTGATTTCATACAAGGGATGCTATTGGCGGATGGCTTAGAAGCTACCTAATCAGAGCACGTATTACGAATTAACTAAAACTCCTCGATGATATACGATATGCTTCCCGTGTGGTGCTTGATTGTTTGCTTTTCTCTGTCTCTCTCACTCTCTCTGCTCCTGACGGAGGGGGTGTGAGAAGAGGTGCTGTTTGCACAGGGGCTGTTTGCCTAGAGGATACGGACGCTCCTCTACAAAATGCTGCTTTATCACGGTGCTTCGGCATACTTAAAAGCCTAAAAGCAGGTATTGATTTTTTGATTGTTTGCTTTTCTCTCACGCTCTCTCTCTCTGACATTCTCTGCTCCTGACAGCGCTCCTTTGAAGAGAAGATATGTTTGCATTCTTTTAATTGTGAGAAAGAACTGTCATCTCTGTCTTGTCATGGAGCACAGTTTAAACTTTTGACTAAAGGGTGTTATTTCATGTCTAGAGGGCTCTAATAATGTTAACAGTGTGGGAGAGTTTATAAGGGCTTAAAATATATAAAAACAACCATACAAACATATGGTTTCTACTTCGCGGATTTTCATCTATCGCGGGGGGTTCTGGAACGCAACCCCCGCGATCGAGGCGGGATTACTGTAGAATCATTGAAAGACTACATTTTTGTCATTTCTGTATTCTTAAACCATCTTCTAGTTACACAATCCGCCGCAGTCACTGTCACATTTAACGTTCCCTGCCCCTTAACCTCTCTTGTTACCCAAAGCATCAACACTCAGTTTTATTCAAGGCTTTACCATTTTTCCTTTCATAGACATAAAATACGACACACATTCCCTCTACATACGTGTCCAATAATAATAGTAAACTGGCAAGAATGAGAAAAAGCACAAGATGGGAATGTTCATGACAACAGCCTCGGCATCAGGGTGAGAATGCGCCTTGTCACCCATTACGTGAGCTTGTCTGCCACCCCTCAGTTGCACTGGCACACGTTACACTTGGGGGAAAATGCGATGGAGAATACCGACAATGTACACCTTCAGAAGTGGAATAAATCGACTGTATAAGTACAACATTTCAGATAAACTATGAATTTTGTTAATCATGAACAATGCAACATATTTATATGTGTTGTTACTTTTTTATTTATTCTTACCAAACATTAAATATCTACATGGGAAATGAACATGGGTAATATGTTTATAATCATTCTCACTAAAATACACTGTCAAAATATATTAATGAGCAAATTGAGACAGATTGGCCTTTAGGAAATATAAAAAAGCGTGTGCGCTGTCATTTAGAACAGAATGCATTGTTAACAGGACGCACTCTCGCGATGTCACGAAAAAAAATAAACAGCACAGTCCATGCAAATTCAAATCCTCCTTGATTTTTGACCTTATTATTAATTGTCAATATCAAATGAATAAAGTCATGTTAAGAAGATGACAAGTCTGCTATAGTCAGTTCAATTAACTCTCCTTTTAAAAAGTTTATAATATAAAACAGAATCTCAATGATACGGGACTCGTGAGTAGTAACGAATAATATGTGACACTGAGAAATTATAATTCCTAATAACGGGAACAAGTAAAAACTACAACTTCCTAAAGTGTTTGCATTTCAATATCAATTTAAGAACTACGTAAGCTACCTGTTATACTATAAACGGTAGCTCAAGCAGCACTTAACAGTAAATAGTCTAACAGGACAATGACTGACTGAAACGAAGATGCTGCGCTGCTACAGTAAAGGTTCACACTGTCGTTCTGCATGTTTAGAAGACGCTGATTGGCTGAAACTGTTTATAGTGAATTGTCCCAAGTTGGAAATGCCGTATGGTGATCAGAAACGAAAAGACACATTGAGGCATTCTGCACAGTAGTTTGTTTTTCTACAATACAAATTCTGAACGACACCAGGGTCTCCAAACAAACAAATATGAAGCTTATTACATTTTACAGTGAAACTCTTTATATACACAATATAATTAGGGACGTGTGCCCCCTGCCCAACTATGGCGTCCCAACCTTCTCTCAATAGCTCGATTTGCTCGCTATCCGTCCAAGCTGAAAATATTGTTAAATGAAGGAATTGAAAAAAAACTTTCACAAGAGGAGGATCAACGACGCGAACCCCTGGTGTTTTTACTGAGAGACAGTTGCAATACCATTGAGCCACCTAATCGGGATAATTAACGAGCATCCCACAACTGAACTGCTATGACTGTTCTTACTGTGGCGGATGTAGAAATATGTTGTTTGACATATACACGTTAAATTGGTTTAATTGACATGAGAGTATCATTGTTGTATTCTTCTAATGAAGACAAAATATATATATGTAGATGTATACTATATGACGTACAGTTTTGAACAAAATTAAACGTTCCATAAAAAGGTTGCACGATTTACCTAATCTTTTTATATATATAAAGTTGATATATGAAAATATATCTTTGACACTATGTATCAGACAAAGGAAATCACAGCAATCCACAAGAACAATAATTAATTCTCATTAACTACCTGAATTGTAGTTTAACTATATCAACTGAAGTGTGCAATGTCAATATGAATTACAAAATATAACTAGAGAGTTAAGCGTCAGATAGACTCACAAAATATAGAGGTCAATGCCTTTGAGTGTGCTAAAGCTTCACAAAGATTCAGTAACCAAGCTTTGGAGCCCCGTCAAGATTGCCTGAGGTTTCGAAGCCTGTCATGACGCAATCTCAGTACTATGCATGACTGAGGCTTCGGAGCCCTGTCACAATCTCAGTACTACGCATGTCTGAGGCTTAGAAGCCCCGTTCGAAGCCCGTCATGACGCAATCTCAGTACTAGGCATGTCTGAGGCTTTGGAGCCCCGTCATGCTCTCAGTACCACGCATGTCTGAGGCTTCGGATCCCTGTTCGAAGCCCGTCATGACGCAATCTCAGTACTACACATGTCTGCTCAAAGTTTCGACTCATTATTTATTCATCGAGCTCCCACTTGAAGTACATATGGCATCAACAGAGTTCAAAAACGTGACAGAATTCCCATTGAAATGAATGTTTGTAGATGATCAATACATGTTAAATGATTGTGCCCGATAATACTTTGTGGCAAAAAATAAAATTATAAATTATACATCATACAAATGCCGACTTGTAGAATGCATAATGCTGCAAAGAAGAGCTTTAGTAATACGGGTGACGACACATTTCTCACTATAATACTCTTATAAATATCCATTCTTCGCCTCATGCAATTTTTTCATGCAACACTGAACGTATGTCATATTGTATACATCTATATATAATTGTTTTCGTCTTCATTACATACATACATGCATACATTAAAAAACATACATTATATACTTCCACTCCGCTGAAAATAGTAATGGTGCAGCGGTAGCATTACTGCCTCATAAAAAGGCATACTTGGGTTCGGGTCCCACGTCCACCCACTGTGAATTATGACCCAAAAGAGTCTGTTTTTCTTTTTTTTTTTTTCATTAAACAGCAAATTCCAAAGTGGACCAGGAGCGAGCAAGGCGAGAACACTAGTAAAGATATATCAAATGGAAATGTGCATCTTGTTTTAATATAACAAAAAAATTTGAGTAACGATTTCAACTGTTTTTGTAGTTGTTGATGGTGGGTTCAGCGGTTTAAATTTTTAAATATTAAATTAATAAGGTGGAATGTGTTTTTACTTTGAGTGTTTTCTACACGATAAATGTGTTAGTAACTGGGATTGCGCCTCTATTACTGGAAGATTGCTTAGGAATGATACAGACTGGACAACTATATGTTTTAGGAAATGTTTTATTATTGCACTGTGCTGTGACTGAGATAACGTTTTACTGATCGCCTACTCGGACCTTGAACAATGTGTTCACGAGGGAGGGATGCAGCTGTTAAAACAAAATGCTTTTTCAACACCAGGTCCAAATGTGTTTATCCCGCTGCTTTTTATTTGCCTCAGCACTCAAGATGATCTTTAATGCCGACCTTGATATGTGCAATGCTAACCTTGGAGTGTCTCGTTTGTGTCTGTGTGCTGGTGACTGATCTGCGCCGTGTCTCTCAGCCTCTCTGATGTGCTCCGGATTGACTCCTTTGAATGTTTGGTGCAGCAGAGCGAATTCAACCTGATCTACCACCGTGGGTTTGTTATCACCTTATTCGATGAAGGGGTTCATGGACGTGAAATGGCAATGAATAGAAGATGGATTAATGTAAATACGTGAGCTGCCGTCTGCAATTAGACATCGTATTTTGATGGCGATTTTGAGTGGGGATGATTCCCGAACAGATCTCTTATGCGATCCTTCCACAGTATCTCACAAAATTATTTAGCTCAAATTGGTTATAAAGATTTCACTCCTGATCATTTTTTTATTATTGTTAATTTTGATGAATCTTTAAGTCGGATCAAACTCGGGCTTGCACTATGCTCAGAATATGAAAAGCAACCACCTTTGCTAGTTGAGCCACTGACGGCGTCTTTTCTTTGCAGCAAACTCGTTACATTTGTGCTCCACAAAATATTGTAAAGTATTAATAAATGAAATATTTCAATACTTGATCGAATAATAACAACTGTGATTTAAGGGTTTCGCCTTTACTTTCTCAAATGTGCTTACCTATATCATGGCAAAGTACAAGGATAAACCTTTATTTTCCGTCTACTCCGTTTTAATTAAGTCAGACCAAAGAAAACATTTAAGGCTATTAAATGTGATCTCAAGAAAAGATCAGGGTTAATTATAATACTAATAACAGGAACAATTATAATGATACAGTGCAAAAGTAAATACTAATTGAAAGAGCTGGGAATCCATGAGTGAGGCGTCTTATTTTGTTTAACTCTTGCTATCGTATAGTGCATTATGTCTGTCAGCGTTAGCTATATAAAAAAATATTTATTTATATTTTTTTGACATCAGACACTAGAAGTTGCTGACAAACCCTTCTCTTCATTGTCAGTCTGTAGCAGCGAAAAAATAAAAGCAATAAGAGTTAACAGACGTCATTGAAGTGGATCATGAGTTTGTGTAATGTTAATGAAAATGGCCAGGAGGGGTCACTAGAGAGGTGAGTGTCAAATGCTTCCAAGCTTCGATACGATTTCCGACACAATTGTTTCATACATTTTGATGCTTCGTGAGGCTTCACTCCGCCCATCACTATCACTACTTGGTTCCTGTTGCCGGCCCGATCTGCATCTGCGTGCGTATTGAAAGGCTACGTCATGACACACTTTATGGTGCTGCCTAATCTGTTCAACGCATGCCCGAACACTTACGGCATGTTAGGCTTTCAATACGCCTGTGCGCGCAAATCGAGTAGGCATGCAGATCGAGTAGCAACACGCAGCCCTGCCTACTGAGAAACCTTTCACAGAGTCATACTAACAGTGATCGGTAGTGATGGGCAGAGTGAAGCCTCACGAAGCATCAAAACGTTTGAAGTAATAGTGTCAGAAATCGTATCGAAGCATTTGACACTCACCTCTCTAGTGACCCCTCCTGGCCATTTGTATTAACAGCACATTTAACAATTCAAAGTCTTATCAGAGCATTGCGGATGAAACCTGAATGTCTGAAGTTGTGATAGCTATCTTTGAAGTCAAAATTATAACTGGCAATAAATGTCAAACATTGTAACTCGGCATATGCTTAGCAAGCAATTATGCTGCAGTAATCGGGTCAACGTTGACTATATACGTTTACTTCTAAACAATGGTAATCAGTGCAGGCGCCTAACGTATGCGTAACGGTGGCTTGAACAATGCGCCAGTCGCACAGCGCCAGCTCGTGTTCGATAACAAACCTGGTCAGCATCTGTTGGGGATTGCAGATTTCCACTGCCTGATGAGTTTGATAGAGATTGCTCCGATTATGCGACAATGCTCCTTGAAAACCTGAAGACAGGAGCCTGCCCTGGATGGTGCTAGACTCCTAATCGGAAATTTAATCCGCACAATGTACATTCAGATTTTAATTCCAATGTAAAACCAGCATATCAGTATTTGAATTAAACTCAAACTAGACTACACCTTGTGGAAATGCGATTGGTCCATCACTATCTCTAAATTTTGCAAGAACTAGAAGAATTGCTAGTAAAAACAGTAATACTGTAGCCACAATACATTACACTGTAAATAGTCCAATGTGAAATGCTCTTAAATTTGCACTAAAGTACTGTAACATTTACATACAGTATAATACAATATCGTGGTGCTTAATTGAAATAACCCCATGGCAATTCATTATAGTTTCCTTTATCATCAGTTATGCACGAGTTTGATTAAAACTCCTGGGTTGAATTTTAGAATAGTCCCATCTTTGCAGAACATAACGTGTCACTATGGAAAACAAATCTGGACAATACAAAGTCGATGTGTTGCACATCCAACAAAAAACTCAGCCAGTTTGATATTTCAAATTAAGTTTAATAAAGACATAGTTTGCAATAACCCAAAAATATGAGTGGACAAAGTAATTTGTACAAAAACCCAACCAGTTCTGTCCAGTTGCATCAAGTATCACTAGGATGTGGATCCTCAAGAACTTTGACCTGGGAAGCTTGCAATAAAGTTGGCGAGTGCAGCGGTTTTAGTCATTTTTATTTAGAAAAATAATTTGTTCTGCTGTGCTGGGCTTCAGGCGACTCCTTTTTTTGCAGAGGACTTCCCCAGCCTTTGAAAAAATGCGTTCACTGGGAACAGACATTGCTGGCAGACAAAGATACTTGATGGCAAGCTGATAAAGACTGGGGTAAACAGTTATTCTCTCCTTCCAATACAGGAGTGGATCTTCTTGTCTACCAAGATAAGCATCCGTTAGGTATCTCTTCACCTCCACAGTGGCATCTGCAGTGGCACTGTGGACTCTGAGCCTCGGAAACACGCAAGTCCAAAAGTTGCCATAGATTGTCTGTGGGACATGCTGCTTCCAAGGATGGGGCCAGGGCTGATGTTGAAGGCTGTGGCTCTGTTTGAAAGAATCAAAGAGTACATGGTTTTATTCACAGTACACAAATAAATGCATCAAATACCAAAAATAAACATTCCATACAAAAATCACCTTGGGGTGTCACGTGCACAGTGTCTGGAGAGGACCGCATTAGGGATGCACATTCCAAGGTGAGTTGTCTCTCAGCCTCTGACACGGTCTGGATTGCCAAAGCCAATAGTTTTAAATCTTGGGTCCAGCAGCGTAGCCAAGGCCAAAACCCGGATGGATTCCAGTGTATGGAATCTGGAGCGCAAGCTTTCCTTCAGATGCACACCTAAGACAGAAAATAGCAATCATTAATGTTAAAGGAACACAACTATTCATTGTACAAAATGTTTTTGGATCATTGCAGCTTATCTAATTGTATGGACTCCTCCCTGGTCACCTTGGTACTCTTCTCCGAGATTGTGTGTTGCAACATGCAATATAGCGGGATCATTTTTGATGCCGACACCTTTTTTTCTGCAGACATCTCAGTTGTTGCATGTTTTAGTGGAAGAAGGAGGGTCAGGCATTCCCTTATAATATCATACTCTCCACTTGTTAAAGGAACAACCTCTGTATTTAAATTAGAGAGGGCAGCACCAACTGCCTCACGTTGGTCATACAGATGCTGCAGCATGTCGTAAGTGCTGTTCCATCTGGTGTCCACTTCTTGAACCACCATCTGCACTGGCCTGCCCATTAGCTGCTGCATCTCCGATAATTTTTCCTTAGCATTGCAACTTGACCTGAACAAAGACACAATTTTCCTTGCTTTTTGGCAAATTACCTGGAGCTTGGGTGTCTGGTCAATTGCCTTCTTTACTACCAGATTCAAGGTATGGGCAAAGCAAGGCACATGACGAACTTTCAGCAGCTGGGCAGTGGCAACAAGATTGGCTGCATTGTCAGTCACCATGCAGTGTATCTTGCCACTGATTCCCCAGTCAGTCATTAGCACACTCATGGACTCCGTGATGTGAGCAGCAGTGTGTGTCTGGGGAAATTGGCTGACACAAAGGAGAACTGTGGCCAGTTTGGCTTCAGCTGTGACATAATGGCATGTGACACTCAGATAACCATCCATATTAATTGAAGTCCACATATCAGAGGTCAGGCTGACATAAGTAGCCTGCTTTACCTCAGCCATTGCCTTCTCTTTGGCTGCACAGTACTTGGCCTGAACCATGGCTTTTAGTGCCTTTCTGGTTGGGAGGATGTAGCTGGGATTCAGTTTGTTAACAAAAGCCTTGAAGCCTTTATCTTCAACAATAGAAAAGGGCTGCAAATCTTTTATCACCATGTCAACCAAAGCCTCATCCAGTTCCTCTTGTCTGTCTAAAAAAAAAACACACACAAAACAAGCTTATTGCAGCAAACAAACTGTGTACACCCGCAGCAGACCTCATGCTGCAGACACTCCCTACTGCTGGGTCATAATTGCTAAAATATGTGTAATACTATAAGAATAAAAATTTGTCATACCTTGCTTAGAAGTTCCAGTGTGAGCAGATACACTGTAAAACATAATATTGAATTTAATAGACCATACTGAGTTGATACAACTCAATTTTTATAAACTTGTTAATAACACTCATCTTAAATAAGTCATGTGTACTTTTAGGTGTAAAAGCTTAAGTAAATTAATGTCCTTTAGCTGAATTAACTTAATAATAGTAAGTATGTAAACACTGTGGCAGTGGGGGGTGGAATTTCAGTGAACTGCTCAACTATACTTCGCACGTATTTCGGCCATTTTGTGGACATGCCATAACAAGTTTAGGTGCAGCCAGACGTCACCTCAGCAGTTGTGCTTGTCGTTGTCAGCATAGTCTGTGCATAGTCAGTGACTGTGGCACTTTGCACACTCGTTTGGTGAGTACCTTTCTTTTCATCCTTTTTCACACTGTTTTACTTTTGTTAATGAGCGCCAGTCTGTTGTGCTTGCACGGGAGAGAACTTGTTCTAAACTCTGCCACAGCCTTTCTCCATTATCGCAGAAAGTCGGTTGCTTTTCCTTTTTTGCTTTGCTTCTTGTCCATTGACACCATTCCTTAATTTGGGATGAGAACAGGAAAGTGTTAAACTCACCCACAATCGTGTTGTGAATGAAACAGTGCGTTTTTATATATGTCTTAATGTATATGTTTTTTAGAGTTGCGTGGAGCGAATGTAACGTGCAGAACATTAAGTGATTTGGTAGCTGGCTTGCAATAATTTTCTCATTTGTCTAGTCGGGGAGAGGAAAAAAAATTCAATGTTTATTGTTAGCTGCGCTGGATCCCTGATAACCTGCATTTGAAAGTCGCACGCAGCACATGTTGAACATGACCTGCTTTAGTAACATGGGACATGATTCTCAAACTGCATTGTTATCTTATCTAATCATACTCTTTTGTGTAATTATTTTTAGGACAGTTTCAATAAGTAACAGGCAAGTAATAATTAAATTTATTAAAGTGTTAAATTAGACTGATAGTTTATTATAAACGTTGGAATTACCAGAACTATTATAGTGGAACCTCGGTTTCCCTTTCGGTTTGTACGCGTCGATGATTTCCGCACGTGTTGCATTGTTATAGGTCAAACGTTTGTGCTCTACGGTATTTCGTGTGCTTTTGCAGTTAACCATGGCTTCTAAGCACTGTAACCTCCTCTCCACCCAGTTCCTCCTCACTTCATGCCAGAACTCGACTCATGTAATGTTACTTTTCTTGGTTGTTTATTAAGTTACGGATTTTTGAAATGTTCCTTTTTTCCCCTGTGCTTAAAACATTTTTAAAAAAAAATGTGTTTACAGCTATCGGGTTGTAAGGCAATAGCGCGAACTCTTGCAATGTTAGTTTCCTCTGTTTAAGGGTTATTCAATGTTTTTACATTTAGTTTACTTTACGATGTGCATTCTATGGTTTGATTAACTATATTTGTGCTTAAAATCTTTAAAAAATATATATTTACATACAGTTCATACAGTCTGGAACGGATTAATTGTATTTACATGCAGTCCTATGGGGGAAATTACTTTGGGTCATGAACAAATCGTGTCACGACCAGAGTTTTGGAACGAGTTATGGTCGTGAACCGAGGTTCCACTGTATATGCAAAAGCAAATGTATGATATGTAATTAATTTTATTTTAAGTAGTTGTTTAAAAGCTAACAAGCTGGAGTGGATATGTAGCGCAACAGTTAACAGTTAATGTTTGAATTCATGGAAATGATTGGGTACAAATGTAGAGATGTTTGAAGGACATTATGGTGTAATCTGTATTTTAGTAAGAATAACTTGCATAATGTTTGTCTTAGTTTGTTCCATTGTAAATTATACTAAAATGATCTCTCTTTGATGACAGGTTCACTACACAGATCAAAAACCTTACAATGCAGTGGACCTGTAAGTATTGCTTATTCAGTGTTGAAAGAAGAGGCTACTTATTAAAGCATTACCGTTTAAAACATTTTTGCTACACTCGCTTATCTCCACTTCCATGTCTTTATAAAGAATGCCTTTGCACATGTAAATCTTTAAATGCCCTTAAGGTACACCTATCGACTTGGCATACACAAAAGGAAATTAGGAAAGTTTGTGAAACAGTATTTCATTGCCAGATGTGTGACTTTGCGTCTGGAAGTAGTAGCTCGGCGAACTTTATTCTTGTGTTATGTTAAGTGCGAGTCTTTAGGTCGCAGGGCGAATCTGCAACCTGCTGTATCATAAACCAGTCAAAGCAGACCGGAGAATATCTCACTCCTTAATTTCACTTCAGGACTGCACCATGGTGGAGATTTTCTCTGGCCGATCGCTTTTCAATAAGGACAGGGATATAGTAGACCCTGAAGATGCTCTGCGAAACAAAGTGGTTGGTCTTTATTTCTCCGCCGGCTGGTTTCCTCCTTGCAGAGATTTCACGCCAATTCTGTGCGACTTCTACACGGAACTGGTGGAAGAATCTGATCCTCCTGCCCAGTTTGAGATTGTGTTCATCTCGTGGACAAGAATCTCAAGACATGGTGGAGTATATGCACGAGATGCATGGAGACTGGCTGGCACTGCCCTGGAATGATCCTTTTAAAAATGATTTGCAGAAGAGGTACAACATCACAGCCTTCCCAAAGCTGGTCATCGTGAAGGAGAATGGGGAGGTCATTACTGATAAAGGCCGAAAACAAATCCGAGAACAAGGACTAGCCTGTTTCAGAAACTGGTTGGAAGTGGCAGAAATATTTTAGAACTTTCCTGGTTAAAATGTTATAGACATAAATGCCAGGAATTTTTACATTTTTGTTTTGCTTTAAAATGTTTATTTTATTACAATAGACTGCTATGCAAATATTTAATATGATATATAGTTTTATTAATCTTGCTATTTATTAAGGATTATAAGAATTATATTTTAAAGTTGATTTATTTATTTATCAGATTGCCGAAAGCTCTAAAATACACACAAAAAAATCCCATTATTTTCTTAATCTTTCTATCTGTCACAACTCTGTAAACATCATGCTAGAGAATACCTCATATATTAAGGCCTCCCAAGTAAAAGTGTAGCTTAGATGGTCCCCTGTTTGAGAACTTCCAGAATTACTGTATGTTTGACTGTCCTTTTAAATATTAACTACTTATAATTCATTACATCTTTGTATAAAAAAGTGAATTACAAGGCTTTTTACCATGTTCAGTCCGTCTATTGTCTTTGCCAAAAGGAAATCTGTAGTTAATGTTTTTGGCTGAAGGGGTTTAGATTTTACTGTATTTAACATATCTTTATTTCATGTTTATTCTCAAATGTGCATAGTACAGTGAAATTCATACTTGCACGTCTACCACAGACGAATGACAATAGTACAGCAGTGAAAGATAGAAGACAATCAATGCAATGTCTTGCATTGAGTTCAGTATACAGAGTATGCATGAGGCTTATGGCCTGTGGGTAAAAACTGAGTGCATGAGGTAAGCTGATTTGTTTTCTATTAAAAAAAAATAATTTTAGCATTTTACTACTTTCTTGGTTACAGTGAATGGTGGTGACATGTTGTATGTTGATCAAACATGCAGATAAGAATTTCACTGTACTCTGTACACCTGTCACTCTTAGTATTTCTGGAGGAGTATTTTGTCATTCTGTTTCTTTTTTAGTCCATTTAAGCTTTCGTTAGACATTAGAGATGACCTCTTAAATCTTCAGGTATTGCTTTAAGGAGCACTGCAAGGAAGAAAGCTGAATTCAACAGGCAAAAAGCTTTAAAAATCTAATTAAACATAACTAAGGAAATGTTTTCTCCTGTAATGACCCACCATTGTGCAATATACCTGTGGCAATGTTCTGCCTTTCATTTACTTCCAGACTGTGCAATAACATTAAAAAAGCAAGTGTACATAAAATCCCCCCATCAAAGGTTGTATGTTAGGCAACTGGATTCTGGACTGGATAAGTTGGTTTAATGATAAATAGATGGATGTTCATAAACTCATGTCATGCATCCATCTTACATTTTTAGGCCAGGCCCATGGAGTTAATGTCCGTAGTATGTTACTTATGCCAGAGGAAAAAAAAATACCTACATAAAGTAAATTCTTGCTATGAAGTAATTAAATGTTGCCCAGAGGGGACTGGGCGGTCTCTTGGTCTGGAACCCCTACAGATTTTATTTTTTTCTCCAGCCTTTGGAGTTTTTTTTTGTTTTTTCTGTCCACCCTGGCCATCGGATCTTACTCTTATTCTATGTTAATTAATGTTGACTTATGTTTATTTTTTATTGTGTCTTCTATTTTTCTATTCATTTTGTAAAGCACTTTGAGCTACATTTTTTTTGTATGAATATGTGCTATATAAATAAATGTTGATTGACTGATTGATTTGAAGAGCCCTGCACTGAAGCAGAATTTTTCTCTCATTTGAGAAGACATTTGAAGCTTAAACAAAATGTTACCTGTCCAAACAAAGACTAACTTTCATAGTAGTGTTTATTCCACCTTTAATGCTCACAAATGTAAAGAGCATCAGTTGCACCAAAACATGCCATTCAAACCTGAGATCATTTCTGACATTATGCTTGAACATCCATCTCCTAATCTGAATATTGAACAAGAAGCTGGCTGCTCAGAGCCTGATGAGGGTGAGTTGGAGGTGACAGAGTTCTCTGAAAGTGTGGAGCACTTGGATAATCAGTTGGAACATAATGTGGCTGCTCTTTTTCTTAAAGTGACATCTATTCTCAACATTTCTGAAACTGCGCTCCAAGAGGTCATAGAGCAGATCAAACAAATTAATATTCTGTCACAACCATTGATGCATTCCTCAATACAAGGAATACTAAATCTGCATGATGATGCCCTAGTGAATGAGATACTTAGGGTTGTGAGTGAGAAGAATGCATTTCTGAAATTCACCTCTACAGGAGGATCACTGTCCACTGCAAGAAAGCGAACATCGTACATTTTAAAAGAATTTTCTGTTGTAATGCCCACTGAATTTGTACTAAAGGAAAAGCAGACAGTTGTATATGTTCCAATTCTGAAAATGTTGCAGGCATTATTGAGTAATGGAGACATTTTGGATAAGGCTATGTCAGTTGAACCAAATGCATCACAAGTATTTACATCTCACAGAGATGGTATCCACTTTAAAGACAATTCCTTCTTTGCTGCAGAAGAGTTCAGGATTGCCCTTTTCTTGTACATAGATGATTTTGAGGTGGCTAATCCTTTGGGAACCTCCAAGAACAAACACAAGCTATGTGCTGTGTACTGGGTCCTTGGTAACCTGCACACCAAGTTCCGCTCCTCCCTTCACTCCATTCAGCTTGCTTTCAGCTTGGGGTGACCAGTGGATAAAAACTCTGTTAAAGGTTTTTAGATAAAACAATATAGTTATTGTGTGCTGCAAACAACAATTTTTGTTTTTTTTGGAAGAATTGGGTGTCTGTCAAGTAGGCTACACCACCACCTGCTGAGTACACTACATGTCTTCTCTTTATTTGCATCAATATAATCAGTCCTGATTCACATTTTCATGGTTTTACATTTCAAATTTGCCTCACTTTTTAGTTGAAACACAGATAATATAATTTTCTATCTTAGTCTGTGCTTATTTTGCAAAAATTGTTTCTTAGAGGAGTTTTTCTGTATCAACAGACACCAGATGTGACTGCACGGCGTACATTTGTCCTCAAAGGCCTTCCCATTGTACTAGGCGATGACTCCAGTGACTTTTATGTATCATGCTTCATAAGTTCTGGAATACAAAAGTTGTTTGTCTACTAAACTTTGCATTTGTCCAAAATAAACAGTAGTGAAATATTAATTTTCTTAAATACATTAAATGCATTACTTTTAACTTGTAACAATTACATATGCCCTGTATGATGTACAACTACCAACATTATGCCTGGACAAAGAGGGTAAAATAAATAATTAAGGAACTTGGCATGCAACTAAAACAACTTAAACTTTTATTACATCGGTATTACTCTGTGTCAGTCCAGCTTTCATTGTTAAAGCATTGAGCTAACTAACTTGTGTTGTACCACAGGTTCAGTAGTTACTTCTACTGTGTGCAGAAATGTAAAACAATGGTCTGGTTGAAACTGGTGTCTTTAGTTCTGGGTGTCCAAGTGTATACTAGATGGTTCTGGAGTAAATTTCCTCAGATTACACACTCAGAAAGCAATATTTGAGACAACTATATGGGGGTCACTGTTGCCTCTATACCATTATTTTGAGATGTCTGATCAGAGTATTTTGGAACTAATAGAATTATTTTCTTCTTTCTGTTGCTCCTCCATAGGACACCACAAAAGAAGAAGCCATGGCCTCTTTGACAGTTGGTGTCTTGACTGTTTTGAGTGAAGATGGCCCAAGTTCTCTGCCCATATCCACAGCCATTGTTCTTGAGGGAGGGATTGCCATGGATGATATCAAGAACTTTCCTCAGGCAGTTTGCCTGTTGTTTGGGCTGACGTATGCATTGCACTTGGACTATCCAAAATACATGGCAAACACTCTAAAATTCATCCAAATGGTCATGTTGGGTCTGCAAGGCAAAAGCCTCCCACCAAAACTGTTAACACTTAAGAACAGTCTGTTGGTAAACTAGACGAAGACTCCTTTGTTCTGCAAGTTGCACTTTTCTCTAATAATTGTTCTTTGAGAAAACAGAAGAGGCCGAGTGCCTGTTTCTATAAAAAGTTCAAAAGTTTTATTTTTGTGAAAAAATGTACTTGCATTTTATAAGTAAATAGTTTATTTTTTTTCTGAAATGTTGACTGTTTTGAGAAGATGGCATGAAAGTTAATCATAATAAAGATAAATCTCGTTATAGCATTTGATGTCCACATTGTGGTATTATGATTTCCTTACAATTTTGTTTATTTAACTTGCAGTACCTGATTACTTTAAGTCACTCAAACCTTACGTCTACAATACATGTTTTAAGCACTTGAGGCACATTCAGACATTTATTTATTTAAAACCAGTGCTAATGTTCATATTTGATGTCAGAATGGGAAAACCTGTGCAGCTAGTTATTTAATTGTTTTGGAACTAAATTTTGCATTTCCAAAATAAATGTCAGCTGAAATAACTCAATGTGTGTTGTTAAGACATTGTTTTAAATGGTCATTTAGTGTGAATATTGGTAAATGAAGGTACAGTAGAATTGTGACAAAATTAATGACCAGGGATATGAACAATTTTAAATAAATTATTTACTTAAGTTAGGGCAGCTGAGTTTTATCCTGTACACTGAGAATAAAAACAAGATTACACAAAGCCATTCATCCATCCATTATCCAAACCGCTATATCCTAACTACAGGGTCACGGGGGTCTGCTGGAGCCGATCCCAGCCAACACAGGGCTCAAGGCAGGAAACAAACCCTGAGCAGCGTGTTTACACAAAGCATTTTATTTAATTTAAATATACTGGATAGCTTTAAGTTCTTTTAATTACATTATGTAATTACAGCATACTTAGATTCATTAAGTTATTTTAAGTTCTGCTAACTTAAATATTATAAGTTAATTGTACTTATTTTCTCAAGTTTTAAAACTTAATTTTTTTGAGACAACGAGTTTGAAAACTTTTTTTAAGTAAAGCCAACTTATTAGGTTTTACACAGCGGGATTGTCGTACTCCTCTGTAACGCCAGGATGCGTCGACCTCAAGTGACGAAGCATTGAAGACATGTTACTGCTAAATGCAAGTTTCTTGTCGCTAATCATGCATTTTACCTTTGATGGAGATACTAAATCAAAGTAATTCCACACCATAGATCGAGACCTCTTGCGTGAACCTTCCATCGGGTATCCCAAATGTAATCGCAAAGTAGATTAATCGTATTATTGGTATGTTTATATCTCACCTCACTCGTCTCCAAAAAATAACCTTCAAACTTGGACGCATGCATTACTACTTTTAAATAGTTTAGGTGCGTATTAGACTGAATTGGGATCAGGTGAGTGTTTTGGACGCTGTGACATTCACAGGTATAAGCTCCAGGTGTCACTGATATACTGATACGAACTGGCGCTACACATCCACATCATGTACATTGGAAATGAGACGCTGAGCTTTTGACGCACACATGTTTCAAAACGACACCTTAAAGCTTGTTTAAAAAGTGCACGTGAGATGATGAAGGGGAGGCAAAGCCAAATGTCACTGAGATCTGTCGTTTGTTACTTTGATCAACACTGCCAATTACTTCACCCCATGTTAGCCTTGTTAATGACGACCCTGTAGACACTTCATCGATTGATACAGACGCCGACCTAAAGATACTTATGCACTGGAAGCAAAGAGCAGGCAGCTATCCATATTTATAGTAATTTTCAAAAAAATCTGTCTTTACCAGAAACATTTATTCTTGTTTACCGTAACTGCAGCCCATACTAATCAAGTATCTCGAAGCATCCGCAAATAAGACTTGATACATGTATACCACCTAACATTCAAAGTACAAGACCTGCAGTTTACCTATTGTAACATAATATACTTACTACTATTAATGAAATCCCCTACGTTAGCTAGTTCTACGGCAGGGGTGCCCAATGCATTGATCGCGATCGACCGGTAGATCGCGTTGCATTCAAAAAAAAAAAAAGTTTAAACGCTAGTCTATCATATATCCTCCCTATGGCATTTGCCACTTGATTGACATACAGAGCGGCCAGTCTGAGATCGCTTCTCTTCTAACACACTGGTCATCCCGCACGATCAAACGCATGAGCTACTACAAAACTCCGGCTGTCTAAGTGATGTAGTTAGCCTTCCAATTTATATGGACTAAAGAAGGGATTTAAAAAAAAATGTTTGGGGAGGGTATTGCTATTCCAAAGAAGGAAAATGTGGAAAGGCACTTTCAAACTGTTCATAAAAACTATAAAACTGACGTCCTTCCAAAAAACGATCTGAGAAAGAGAAAGGTGACGGAACTAAAATCGCAGTTAATCGGACAGCCGTCATTTTTCACTCGGCTGAATTCAAAAACTCCTTGACTTCATTTTTCGGCTGTACTATATATAATTTTTGATGTAGGTAGAATATTTCGACCTGGTCATTTTAAAAGTAGATCGCAAGCCGAAAAAATTTTGAACACCTCTGATCTACGGTTTCATCACACACATGAAACAAGACACATATTTTCATTAGACGCATCTTGATCACACTGCTGCCTCACAGTAAGGAGACCTAGGTTAATTTCCCAGCTCCTCCCTGTGTGGAGTTTGCATGCTGTCTCCGTGTCTGCGTAGGTTTCCTTCGGGTGCTCTGGTTTCTTCCCACAGTGCAAAGACATGCAGGTTAGGTGCTTTGGCGATCCTAACTTGTCCCTAGTATGTGTGTGTGTGTGTTTGCATGTGCGCATGTGTGTGTGTGTGTCCTGCGGTGGGCTTGCACGCTGCCCGGGATTTTTTCCTGCCTTGCACTCTGTGCTGGGTGGGATTGGTCCAGCAGACCCCCGTGTTAGGATATAGCAGGTTGGACAATTACTGACTGAATGACATCTTGAATATCAATGCAGTAATTATAGCAGTAATAATGAACCTGAGGAAGAAAAGGAAGATTTATGAGAAGTGACCGAAACAGTGATATCGTAGCAGACAGTATATAAACAACATATAGGACAGTAAATAGAACATATAGAATATCAAACAAAAAAGTGTATAGCATTTAACACTAATATGACTATATACTATGTGTATATATATATATATATATATAGATAGATAGATAGATAGATAGATAGATAGATAGATAGATAGATAGATATAGATTTCTATATGCAGTGAATAAACGTATAACACTCTTCACTATAGAAGTGATGCAGTGCAATACAGAGACTAGAATATTTATGAGAACAGCCAGAGTATTATGGTGAAGGAAGTGTTTTGAACCGTATTAGTACAGCTGTTCTTATGCATTCTAATATTCAGCATTTTAATATGCAAAATTTGTCGTTTTATTTTTTGACACTAAGTAATGTACTGCACAATAATTTCAGTTGTGTTGATGATCCAGAAAGATTTGTTTCAACAATCACAACTCCGTTGAAATTTTGTAACCTGGTGGTGGAATATGCAGTGTAATGTAATTAATATAACTTCCTAACTCTCAGGTCGAAGCAGTAAGCTGACATACGAGTGGAAATGTCCTGCTGCCACCATGCATTGCGGTTGGAAGCACTGAGCAGACATGCGTAGTATTGAGATTGCATCATGACGGGCTATGAACGGGGCTACTGAAGCCTCAGACATGCGTACTACTGAGATCATGATGGGGCTACTGAAGCCTCAGACGTGCGTAGTACCGAGATTGGATCATGACAGGGCTTCGAGCAGACATGGTCACTGGTTACTGAATCTTTGTGAAGCCTCAGCACACTGAAAGGCATTGACCTCTTAATTTTGAGAGTCTATCTGACACTTAACTCTCTAGTTATATTTTGTAATTCGTATTGACATTACACATTTCAGTTGATATGGTTAAGCTACAATTCAGGTAGTTGCTGAGAATTAATTATTGTTCTTGTGGATTGCTGTGATTTCCTTTGTCTGATACATAGTGTCAAAGATATATTGTCATATATTAACTTTATATATATATGAAAAGATTAGGTAAATCGTTCAACCTTTTTATGGAACACTTAATTTTGTTCAAAACCGTACGTCATATAGTATACATCTATACATACAATTTTTTCGTCTTCATTAGGAGAATACAACAATGATACTCTCGTATCAATTAAACCATTTTAACATGCATATGTCAAACAACATATTTCATCCGCCGCAGTAAGAACAGTAGTAGTTCAGTTGTGCAGAGCTCGTTAATTATCCGGATTAGGTGGCTCAGTGGTGTTGTCACTCAGGTTCGCGTCGCTGATCCTCCTCTTGTGAAAGTTTTTTTTCTATTCCTCCATTTAACAAGCTTGGACGGATAGCGAGCGAATCGAGCTATCAAGGGAATGTTGGGCCACCATAGTCGGGCAGGTGGCACACGCCTCTAATTATATTGTGTATGTAAAGAGTTTCAGTGTAAAACGTAATAAACTTCATATTTGTGTGTTTGGAGACCCAGGTGTCGTACTGAATTTGTATTGTAGAATAATAAACTACTGTCCATTATGCCTAAATGTGTCTTTTCGTGTCTGATCACTATATGGCACTTCTAACTTGGGACAATTCGCTATAAACAGTTTCAGCCAACCAGCGCCTTCTAAACATGCAGAACGACAGTGTGAACCTTTACTGTAACAGCGCAGCATCTTCATTTCAGTCAGTCATTGTCCTGTTAGACTATTTACTGTTAAGTGCTGCTTGTGCTACCGTTTATAGTACAACAGGTGGCCTACGTAATTCTTAAATTGACATTGAAATGCACACACAAGTCTCCTAAATTATTTATTGAAATGCCTACATTTACAGTGTCCGTTTTAGGAAGTCATAGTTTTTACTTGTTCCCGTTATTAGGAATTATAATTTCTCAGTGTCACATATTATTCGTTACTACTCGCGAGTCCTGTATCATTGAGATTCTGTTTTATATTCTGTATAAGGAAACTTTTTAAAAGTAGCGTTGATTAAAGTGACTATAGCAGACTTGTCATCTTCTTAAAATGACTTTATTGATTTGATATTGACAATTAATCATTAGGTCAAACATCAAGGAGGATTTGAGTTTGCATGGACTGCGCTGTTTCTTTGTTTTCGTGACATCGCGTCAGTAGAGAGTGCGTCACGTTAACAATGCATTCTGTCCTAAGTGACAGCGCACACTTTTTTATATTTCCTAAAGGCCAATGTGTCTCCATTTGCTCATTAATATATTTTGACAGTGTCTTTTAGTGAGAATGATTATAAACATATTACCTATGTTCATTTCGTAGATATGTAACGTTTGGTGAGTATAAATAAAAAGTAACAACACATATAATAGTTATGTTGCATTGTTTATGATTAGCAAAATTCATTGTTTATCTGAAATGTTCTACGTATACAGTCGATTTATTCCACTTCTGAAGGTGTACATTGTCGGTATTACTTTATTACATGTTATTACTTTAACATGGCCTTTTTATAACTTCACTTTAACTTAATACTGATACTCTGTATGTTCAATTCTTCATAATAACTATTCACAGTGGCTCCAAAATCCATACTGACCCCTACTCTCTCTTGTTTTTCCGGTGGCCTGCGCCACCACCACCTACTCAAAGCATCATGATGCACCAACATTGATGGACTGAAAGCCAGAAGTCTACGTGACCATCATCATCAGGTCCTTCCATGAAAACCCTAAATCCAAAGAGGACTGTTTGACTTATGTTAGGTAGATTGCCCAGAGGGGACTGGGCGGTCTCGTGGTCTGGAACCCCTACAGATTTTTTTTTTTCTCCAGCCTTTGGAGTTTTTTTGTTTTTTGTTTTTTCTGTCCACCCTGGCCATCGGACCTTACTTATTCTATGTTAATTAATGTTGTCTTATGTTTATTTTTTATTGTGTCTTCTATTTTTCTATTCATTTTGTAAAGCACTTTGAGCTACATTTTTTTGTATGAATATGTGCTATATAAATAAATGTTGATTGATTGATTGGTATTCTCCATTGCATTTGCTCCCGAGTGTAACGTGTGCCAGTGTAACCGAGGGATGGCAGACGAGCTCACGTAATGGGTGACAAGGCACATTCTCATCCTGATGTCCAGGCTCTTGTCATAAATATTCCAATCTTGTGCTTTTTCTCAATATAGCACAGACAACCGTTTTCACGCTTTGAGCCAAAGCATTGTAGCAGACTAGTTACTGACCAAATCGACTGCTGACTGGGCGGATATCAATGACGTCATTACGCTAGCGTGCTCAAAATCACGTGACGGGCATTTGAAGCAAGCCTCGAAGCGGTGCTTCGAACTCCAGTGCTTCGATAGCTCGACACAGTGTCGAAACCTGAGTATCGAGCGGCCCATCACTAGTGATTGGATGTTTAGCTGGGGGTGGGTGAGTGGGGGATCTCTGCCGAGTGCTGTGTGAGCCTGAGCTCAAGCGCTCAAACAGTGCACGGAGTGAAAGAGTGAACAAGAGATGAAACCTATCATCTCATTTGTGCCTTTTCCAGTGGATTTTTCAGCTACTGCAATAATTCTTGTCCATATTCAGTTTGTGGGTAATCTATTATTTTCGTTCTCAACTTCTAAAAGTTTGATTTAAGGGGGCAGGATGTTTGTTTAAGGGGGCATTGCCCCAGCGTAGAGTCAGCCCCGCAAGCAATGAACGAGTAGTGACGTTTTTCGTGAGGCCGAAACATCCACAAGCCCCAAGGCAGTGAGATAGAACTCAAAGGACAGTAGCCAATGAGCCCATCGAATAGGAGGCTCAAAGGGGTAAATTAGGAAGGGAGGCGGTGGTGAAAGAGAAAACTCAGCAATTCTCGCCGCCAAATTTTATTACTAAGAGAGAGAAGCTGACAGCTGGTAAGTGCAACACCCAAAAACTCCTTGTTTTCTTTTATTTATTTATTTTTTTGACACTACTCAGACCAAAGCAGTCAAGCTTATCTCACAGAAAGCACACATATAGCAAATGGCTGCATAATCAAACCCTATAATTCAATTATAACACAGTAGACATCTATACTGTATAACAGCATCATTTACTGTTTAGTACTGTAAATACTGAACAGGGAGTATCCATCAAAGCAGTTCTGTTACAGAATGATCAAAAACACAAAGGGTAGAGGTGAATTTTATGAACTACTGAATTTATACACAGAGTCAATCAATGCATACGTTTACTCTAGTTGGTCTAGACCCAAATGACTTGTTAAAAATCAAAGTCTATTCTGCGATCCTTTAAATTTATCCATCATCCTTGAAATTTCTGTGTATGTAAAAACTGTATAATCTTGTTGTTTACAGGACATCTGCTGATCTCTTAGTCATTTCCTGATAAAATGTGTGTATTACATCAACCTTCTTCTGGTACGAAAATCATCCATTATCCAACCCGCTATATCCTAAGTACAGGATCATGCTGGAGCCAACACAGGGCACAAGGCAGGAAGCAAACCCCAGACAGGGTGCACACACAGACACAAGTTAGAATCGCCAATGCACCAAACCTGCATGTCTTTGGACTGTGGGAGGAAACCAGAGTACCCAGAGGAAACCCACGCAGACACAGGGAGAACATGCAAAGTCCACGCAGGGAGGACCCAGGGTCTCCTAACTGTGAAGCAGCAGCACTATCCACCACGCCACCGTGCCACCAATTCTTATATATTTGAATGTACACTGCAATCCAAAATGCTAAACTATTGTTACCTCTAAATTATTTTCACACAGTATAAATGTGTGTGGACTACAGTACATTCATCTCTGAATTTTACTGCAATATTTAAAAAGTATAACTCTGCAAATCAACAGAAAATATTTGGAACAAAAAGATTATGCTCCTAAAATTGATATCTCTATTATTTTTGGAATCAAATTAATGTTCTCTATTTTTAATTGACACTGCAGTTATAAATTTAGAAATAAAATCATATCACACTCACTAAACTACTAAATGCAAATCAATAAAGAAAGGCCCTAAATTACAGGCAGTTGATGTATCACATTGTTAAAGGTCTGTTTCATGTACAGAATTAAAGCTTTCAGCTCATGATGTGAACTTGGAATTACTTCTCTGTGGCCTTTATAATCACCCTCACTGCTGACTTTCCAAATTCATCAAGTGAATTTCTCAGGATAAAGTAGGTAGTTAGAAAAGACTCAGGTACCCCAACAACCGATCCAACAATTGGCAGCTGCTTCTTCAGCAGCCATAACAGCACCAGGAACTGAAGTGGTGATCAGTTTTAAAACTGATGCTGCACTAATGTCAGAGATAAAAGGATTCTTGACTTCTGCTTTGAGGACTTCCACGGGTTTCCCAACTTTCAATGCAAGTCTCTCAAGTGATTCATCATCCAGACCAAAGCTGCTTCGTATATACTTAAATGCTGCTACTAAAATGGCGATATCACAAACAATGGAGGTTCCAGGAATAGGAGATGCACCTGCTACAAACGAAGCCGCAGCAGCTCCCAGAATTTTTCGGTGTAGACTGGCTTTTTTCATTTCAATGACATCAGTGCTGAAATTGGGAAGGGAGAGTTTAAATACATGGCTCTTGTTCTCACTCAGATCAGATACTACCACGTTACAAAATCTGGAAAAATCAAAATCACTCATACGGTAACTGGACACCAGGAAGACCTCTTGTGAAGGTAACTTGATCTCCTCCAGTTTTTTAATGCAGTACTGTCTGATTTTGTTGAGTTCTTTCTCCCTGTCTTGTTGTCGGTTCTTTTTTTCTAGATTATCCATTTCAATGTCCATTTTGCTGCGTAAGAAGTAAATCTTCTTTCCCATTTCATGTATTTTTCTGGCTAGTAAAACATCATTTTCCATGACCCTCACTCCCAGAACAATAATGAAAACATCGTATTTGTCAAGTTCAAATTTTTTGACATATGTTTTACATGGAAATGTAGTGTCAACACCTGGGAGGTCATAAAAACAGACATTTGGCAGTTTTGGGTGTGGATAAGCTGTGACCTCCATAGTTTGCTCTGTAGAGCCCTCTTCAGCTGCACCAGGGTCACCATCACTCAGACCCCTCATGGCATTGATTAAGGCAGATTTGCCCACGCCAGACGTTCCAGTAACTGCAATTTTCAGTGTTTCATTTTCTAGAGCTTCATTCTTTTCTTTAATTCTGGAAACAACTGCTTCAATGCCCTTTTCATTGTAAAGTGAAGAAACTTCTTTTACCCCATCCTCTTTAATAAAGCCGTAGTAAGTAGATTTTGTATTCCCCATTATGTTTCTGCAATTATAAAAATAGGTTTGAGTAAATATTTTACACTTTCATTGAGACCACAAATATTTTATCTTTAATAAAGCTGCAATATTAATGATCGAAAAGTTTGATGGCTACTGACTGGCAGTTTCAGGTGGACATATGGACTGTACAGGTCAGTATATGTTACTGCTATGTAAAACCTGATGCCTCAACACTCACTTCTACTTTTTTACAGGCACTGTTTCTCATATTTTTAAATAATTAAATATTCAAAATCGACTTTTGTTAGGAATAACAATACCCTACGATTAATACTAACCAGGTAACCATGGAAAACTGAGGAAAACCACAAAATATAAAATAAAACAGGAAACATTCCTTGCCTTTCTTACCACTAATGCTAAAAGGGATAGATGAGCTGTTACTCCACACCTATTATGCCTCGAGCACCCAGAAAGACATCTTGATTACCTGAGCCTTACAATTCATGAAGATCAGATATAATACTCACTAGAAGTTCTACAATTCTGAGAAGCTTAGCTATCAATTAACACCTTCATTTAAATAGTCACATATAGTTAATAGACAAGATCTTTTCTGATTATATTTGGTTATAAAATTGTGACAATTCAGCTAAAAATACTTTACATATTTAAAAAGAACAAGACATTCAGTCTTCCTCTTTTCTGTAAAGCTCTAGTAGCTTGGCTTCATGTTTTTACAGAATCCTGCACTCTGTGATAGAAAATACAAGTATAGAGGCCATGTTCTGTTTCTCCTACTGAATGAGCACGATGAAAACACAGAACAGAGTCCAATGAGCAACAAGGAAGAATTAGTTTGTGAACTAATAGCTAGAGAACAGTAAGAAATAAAGACTGTAAGAAACAAACTACCAGGTCAGGTTTCACATGTGTTTATAATAAACTGGCTTTGTACGATTTCTGAAAAAGACATGCATAAACATGGAAATAGTGGAATTATCGCTCTGAACTTTGAAAGCTTTCTAAGGCTAATCGCAAGAAGTCATTTTGACCTTTCTTTCTTTCTTTCTTTCTTTCTTTCTTTCTTTCTTTCTTTCTTTCTTTCTTTCTTTCTTTCTTTCCCATCCAAAGTGCTGTCATGCAGGGCCTGGGAATCCACAAGAATAAGCAGGCAGAAAAAGTAAAAGCAAAAAGTGGTACATGAAGTTGATCAGGGTTCATAACCCATTAGAATAATGTGCCATGTTGTACGCCAATTAACACTTTACCAATAGATAGAGATAGATAGATAGATAGATAGATGGACAGAGATAGATAGATAGATAGATAGATAGATAGATAGATAGATAGATAGATAGATAGATAGATAGATAGATAGATAGATAGAAATAACACTTGTCTAGGTTGGATTATAATAACACTTTTTCTGTAAATTGTTCTTTTATATTGGAAACGACAATCATGAATACAAATACACACATAGTGGCAGACCTCCTGGGTTACTTCGGGGCCACAGGTGTGGGACTTCAGGGCTCAGACCTGTTGGGCTCTGTAGGCACCACCTGGAGGAGCTGCACAGCTTTCAGCTTTATTAGGCCAATTACCACCTGGAACACTTCAGGGAGGACTATAATATATATATTGTGATGGACGACCGGCATTTTAGTCCGCAAGGATGTCCCTGAATTGAAGAAAACAACCTTTGCAGGACAATACATCCCCCGGGATGCTAGATGGCAGCTCCTTGCATGGGACATGGAGTCTGGCTCTTCAACCCAGTTGGGTGCCGTGGGTGACGCCAGGGTGAGCTTACCAAGAACCAGAGAGATATCACGATGACATTAACCCGGATTTACTTAGGAGTCAGGAGGACGGACAACTGCAGTACTTCCGGGGCACCTGAAGAAGGCTTTTGACACAGAGATGAAATACTTCCGGGTCATAGACTATAAAGAATTGTGGAAAATGTCAGCAGAATGAGCCGGAGTTAGGTGGTAGAGGACGGAGCTGCTGGAAGTGGAGGATTGTGTTATTGATTATTATTATTGTATTGATTTATTATTGAAGAATTGTGGAGTGTGCAGTGCTTTGTGCACTAGTATTGAAGAAAATATTAAAAGAATCTTCTTGGTGTTTTACAATTGTGTCTGGGACGTCTGTCTGGTGGGTTCAACGGGGCAACAGCGACTCCTAGCATCCACTATATATATAGATGAGGGGGTATCCAAAATTAACCGGAATTGGAAAAAAATATGTTTTAATAAAACATAATAAAACAAAACTTTAGTCTCCTTCAAAGAATTTTCTGTGTGAATGAATGCTGTTGTTCCAAAGGTTTTTTGAAAACATTTTTGGAATTGCTGAAGAGGAATGTTGTCCATTGCCTGCAGCGATTTTTCTTTGACTTCCTCCACAGTACAAAAACGCTTTCCTTTGAGTTAATTTGAGATCAACTGACATTTCCTCTTCTTTGAACAAACTTGAAAACAACTCATAGACGTGTGTTTTACTTAAAGCTCCCATTTTTAAAAGCAGTTTCAAGCATCACTACTGTTTCAGCAGCTGTTTTCACTAACAGGAAACAAATTTAATGCTGACTCTCTGTTCTTTAAGACTTCTCATCACAAAAAACAGCAAGTCTGTGGTCAATTCCAGTTATTTATTTATGTTTTAATTTACTTTATTATATTTATTTATTTATTATTTTTTTTATCGCTGATGTGAAAAGATAAAAGCATTTCTGCTGCTGGAATTAAGTAAACTTGTGTCATTGTGCCATATAACTAATAGCTGGAAGTCCGGGGGCTGCTTCGCGGGGATGGTGGTATTTAGCAGCTCGATCATGAATTTGGCACACGTTCCCCTGAAGGAATTATTTACGCACCAAAGGCGTGTCTCTAAAACTGTAACAACTTTTCACTTTAAATGATTATTAACAAATCTATTAGATAATAATAACAACCAGCTGAGAAGAATGTAGAAAGAGGTGATTCATTGACGGATTTTCAAAAATTAAGCTTAAAATATGAAAGGATGTACAAAGAATCAAAAACGGGTTCGTCTCTCTTATCCTTTCCTGAGCTCAGAATCATTCACCATGTTGTAGAGCAAGTCCGATAAAGTTCTGAGTCAAAAACAAAGAGATTTAATAAAAAATCAGCATCAGAGCTGATGACAGTAAATGGATGTGCTTCTCTCCTTGAAATGCTAAGATAGTAATAAAAGTTGTGTGAACAATAATGTGTATTTTCATCCTGAATTCACCCCACAAATAGTGAAGACCAGATGATCTGCACGAAATGGCGTCTGTAGACGAGATCAAAAATAAATAACTGAAATTTCTGCAGATACAATGATACAGTACAAGAGCCTAAAGACTAAACAAGTGCTAAAACAGTTTACAATGTTAAGAACTGAATCCTTGTAGCATTTACCTGATTGACCGATGAACTGATGTTCGTCTGATAAAGGATTATTGTTTCTGTTTGTCTTTTAGAAGCGGTGGCATTTGACCATCTTCTCTTTTGTCTTACAGAAGTTTGGAAATGTCATTTTATACTCGGGCCCTCCACCCATTAAAAACCGGTTTGTGTCCTGTTTACTACACAGATAAAACTATTTCTTAGAAAAGGGTATATTTTGGTTTCGATTCCTCTAGCATTACCTCCAACCACCTTTCAGGGCAAACTAGAATACAATACAAAATGAAAAGGAGGGGAGGCGATATTTAAAACTTTAATTCTTGTGTTTAAGAGTTCGACTTCTAATCCTTTGCACCAAACTGCATCACATTGCATCATGCGAATTATAGTTAAACTTTGGAAATATAGCAGAAATTAAGTTTAGGGAAATCACTTTTATAAGGATAAAGAATATGTATTCACAAACACCTTTTTTTGCACAGTATATTGCTGATTCCATTTTCCTCTATTTATTTATGCTTTCAGCTGCTTCAGTTGGGAGGTGTAGCCGATCTTGCTAGCATCAGACAAAATGCAAGTGCCAAGCCTGGACAGGATGCCATGAACATTAATGACATTAATCCCATTCAGAGTAGAAGGGAACTGGAATCTTAAAATAGCTGCACCATGTGGGAGACTCTTACACATACATTCGTAAGGACAACTTAGAGTCACCAACTGATAACCTCATGTCAAGATGAGAATGGAAAGCCACGTTGAAATGGTCAGAACATGTAAACCACACAAAGGTGAAGACTAGGAGAGAACTTTGAAACTAGGATGGTGAATTCATGAAGGAAAAGTGCTGGCAATTATCCCATACCTACACCCTGCACTGGACACGCACTCTCTTCTGGAGTTTCCTTCCTTGTGTCCAGTGTTCCTGGTATGGTCTGGCATGCTGTTAAGTTTGAGAATATTATGTTATAAATAACCCATATTTTTACATATTTATTATGTATACATTTACATCTAGAAAAAGATATATTAAACATTAGGTAAATAAATCTTTATGGTAAGAAAACATTCCCATTTGTATATCTGACTACTAGTAGTTACTATGGTGGCCAGATGTCTGTCCTTTTAACTAATAAGAGAGCAGAATCTGACTGGAATATTTGTTTGGTAGTTGAAAAGAGACAAGACCTCCTGGCCACAGAGGACATTTGGTCTGAGAAGGGAACTTATGAAACAGTGCCTAGTTCTGTGAATGTTCTCTCAATTTGTGTTTTAAATATTCTACTACATACTGGTAATGATTCCTCTGCAAGGAACTGGTTTACAGAGAATAGCAGGAGTGATGAAATAAAAATATCAGACGATGCAAAGAACACTTAGAACCTGTTAAGAGTCCTAGTCTACATACAATAGTCAAAAAATCACCAAAGTGAATAAACTAAATAAAAATCACACCTGGAAATACATGTTGCAGATCCCTTAGACTACTGTGCTTAAATTGTCCCCAATTAATGCTGACTTTCATTATTTGTTTTAATAAAGGATCTAATACATGAATTCTACAAGCTGTGTGCTGCAATCTGGGTGGTCCAGGATTCCTTTGCATACCTTGAAAATTTGTCTGGGGAATATTCCTGAATATTATTTTCAAAAATACAGGTATGTTGTCATCAGACACTCAATGCCCATTACAGGATATGTGAGACAATTTTAAATATGAACTCTAAAGAAAGTCATTATTACAGTGTCACCTTTTATTTGAGCCTGTTTTACTCTTGAAGAAGTGCTCTTTGTCCTTCTGTACTCACAAGTATCTACAGCAGCAGTGCTGCTCTATGGCAGGGTGTCACTTAGCTTAAAGGAATACACTATCCAATAATACTTTTATCTAAATATTTTACTTCATGTTGTTTGTAGTGATGGTTGAGAAAACTGAAGACCCACCTCTCCCTCTTATTTATTTGTCAAGAGTCCTGTCTGAATGACTCCTATTTGTGGAATACTTGCATTTTCCCGGGTTTTAGAACATTAGAGAAATCTAGAAGAGAAAAGGCCATTCAGTTCAACAAAGCTCTCCAGTCCTATCCAATTAACTCTTCTCTAATAACGTCAAGTCGAGATTTAAAAGTCTGTAAAGTCCTACTGCCTACCACACTCCTTGGTCACTTATTTTTTGTTCCTGTGATTCTCTGTGTAAGGAAAAATGTCCTAATATTTGTGAGAAATTTACACTTTCAAGTTTCCAGCTATGTCTCCATGTTCTTGATGAACTCATTTTATACTTAAGGTTTCAATGCACTGGACTAATTCCCTTCATGATATTAAACACTTCAATCACGTCTCCTCTTAATCTTCTTTTGATTAAACTGTAAAGGTGTTATATTACATTTTTCTTTATGTCACTATATCTGGACAATACTGTTATGAGTTTTATTCACATGTGCATGTTAAATTTGGCACACAGGGGCTCAGCAGTTAGAATTGCTAGCCAAGCATTGGATTAGATAGCCAAAGACAACTGGAGGCTTGTATAGTCAGTTTAAACACATTATAGTGTATTTCTGTCCTCTGTCAGCACAAAATCTTCTTTCCTTATTGGGAGAATGAGAACCAACATGTAAGCACTATGATATTTCTGTATTTTGCGGAGGAGGAATTCAGCCCTTGTTTGGAGACAGAGAAGACCAGCAAGTGAAGCAAGACATTATAAAGGCTTTGACAACAGCCAGACCCTTGGAGGCAATGTCGACAAAGTTCGGAAAACCTCCCAGCGTGGGGACGAGAAAATGGCTGACTGTGTTGATCCAGATTTCCCACCTGGATAAAGTCTGTCCATATGCCTCCCTGTCTGTAACCATGTTAACCGTCAGCAAATGTAAGCTAAAAGATATTTTTTTCTCATGTGATTCTTGTACCGCCGTAATCACGATGGGAGGGATATCGCCTTTTCTGGTATATTATGATATTGTTTAGTTATTTAATATGCCACAATTTCAAAAGAACACATTTCCAAGAGAGCTAATGCCTCTTCAGGAAACAAAAGGTTCAGCTATTTTTACTCTTTCCTCATAACTCATCCCATGTAGCCCTGGAATCAGCCTAGATGTTCTTCTCAGTACCTTTTCTTGTACTGTTATGTCCTTTTAGTAGCCTGGAGACCAAAACTATACCTGGGACTCCAGATGAGGCCTCACCAGTGTGTTATAAAGCTTGTGCAGAACCTCCTTGAACTTGTACTCTACACATCAGGGTGTTATATAAACTGACGTTCTGTTAGCCTTCTTAATGGCTTCTAATGCTGTTTGGCAGTTGATTGTGTCAAGTCCACTATGACTCTTAAATCCTTCTAATAAGGTGTACTTTTTATTTTCAGACATCCCATTGTGTATTCACACCTCACATTTTTATTTTTGATGTGTAATACTTTACATTTATTGACATTGAATTTCATCTGCCACAAATCTTCCCAATCCTGTATGCTCTCCAAGTCCCTCTGTAATGACATAATGGATCATAGATTATCGCCCAATCCATTTATCTTGGTATCATCTGCAAACTTTACAAGCTTTTTACCCTGGTATAGCAGGTCCATGGCTCAAAAAAGAGAGGGTGTTTTTAAAAAGTAAATAATTGTCCAGTTCAATTTTGGTGTGTCTGCATGCTCACACTGCTGTCGGGAGTTGGTGGAGTAATTGGGGCAAGACGCTCCTGCACATGAAGGTGCGATCTTTCTCAACTGTTTTATCAGCTTCCTGCGGTGCACGATTGAGACGCTGTGCCCACGGAGCTTTAAAAATGAGCAGGCACAAGATGAGGGAGAACTAAACGAAGTGGGAAAAAAAACAAAAAAAAACAGAGAGCAGAAATTAAAGACAGAAAGAAAGCCAGGAGCTGGAGTGGTCTGGTGCATATAGAGAGAGAAGCAGGCAGACAAGGATGGAACCCCAGGAGGCAGCAAGAGCCCAGCACTCAAGAGGGGGCACAAGGATCACGTCTTCTGAGCAATAAGGAGCAGGAATGATTGCTACACTCCGGTGTGTCCTCTCGCCAGGTGGAGACTGAATTGACACTGGTGGGAGGGTGCTGCTCTTTCACCGGGTGGAGCCTAGATTGGCAGCGGTGAGTGTGGTAGCAGGGTCCAATAGCTCCCCGCTGAATGCTGTGGATTGGCTTGCAGGAACAATGGCTTGGTATAAGAGATGTCTGAGCCTATTGGTGGACGTCTTTCCATGCTGTAAGGTTCGGGAAGGACAGGACAGAGAGGTGTCAGTTTCAAAAGGAAAGCATCGGGGACAGAGGATTCTTAAAAGTATTTTAACCTTGTTTTTAATAGATACATTTATTTGATTTTAACCTTTACATTCACCTATTTTTGTGGATTATTTGATGTTTTGAGCATTGCATTCATTGTTTTGATTGTTTTTTAGTTAATAAAAGCAATGAGCACTTTTCACCATAATGTTGCTTGGCGCATTTTGTCCCCATCTGCCACGCTCATCTCAGTAGCGGTACTGATGGTGTTGGATTTAAGAGTGTCAAAAACAGAAGAGGGAGCAAGTTGCTAACCTGAACCGTCAAAGTTAATTATTCCTAAACAAATCATTAAATATATTAAAGATAGCAGCCGCCCTCGCAGTCACCCCTGTAGAACGTCAGCCAATTCTGATGAGGTTCCTTGCACCATCTCCCTCTGCTTCTTGTGCCTGAGTCAATTTTGCACTCATTTACACACAACACCCTGAGCACCCACTTCCTTTAGTTTGACGTCCAAAATCTCTTGTGGTACCTTATTATGTTCCATTTTCATCATATCATACTGTTATCCCTACAGATTTTATTTTTTTCTCCAGCCGTCTGGAGTTTTTTTTTTTTGTTTTTTCTGTCCACCCTGGCCATCGGACCTTACCCTTATTCTATGTTAATTACTGTTGACTTATTTTCTTTTCTTACTGTGTCTTTTATTTTTCTATTCTTTATTATGTAAAGCACTTTGAGCTACTGTTTGTATGAAAATGTGCTATAGCAATAAATGTTGTTGTTGTTGTTGCATCATGATCTAATTCCAGATTATTGGTAAAATACGACCTCCCTCATCTAAACCCGTGCTGACTGTTCAGTAAATCTCCTGTTCTTGCCATTTGTTGCTTAATATTTTCTTTAAAAATTGATTCCATTCATTTTCCTGTGATCATGCTGGTCTATAGTTACTTGGATCTGTCCAATCACACTTTTATGCATTGGGATAATAAATGCCATTTTCCTGTCAATCAGGATTTCTTTAAGCAAAAGAAGACCTCAATGATAAGTATGGATAAAAAAGCTGTTAAATTTAGTTTGTACACCTTGAGGATGGAAAGCAGCACCACAATCATAGAAATATGAAGGAATTTCAACAGTCATCCATTGTAAGGAGAGCCAAGCAATCAAATGTGTCCAATGTCACATGTCCCCAAGCCCAATGTAAAATATTAATAATAAATATGGGATGAAGGGACGACAATAGAATGCAGCAAAGACACAGGAAGAAATGTCAGAGATGAAGACACTTGTGACTTTTTCATAAGGACATCAGAGAAGGTAATCTTTTAATAACATCGGTCACTAAATCAAAATGCTGCCCAGCACAACATTTACTCCTGACATTGCTAATTTTTCAGCAAGCTTTACTATGACTGTATACATCCAGTCTTTGTTATCTATTAAATCTTCTTTTATTTGGAATTTCTCATACTTAAATAAATACCACATTACTTTTACATTTTGATACTTTATAGTTATATCTTGAGTGATTGAAGTAAATACTACAGCACCTACTGTGAGAAGAGTGCCACCTTCTTGCCCATAGGATTGACAAGACTGAGAGGTTACTCCATGATATTTAGAACAAGTACGGTAGAAGTAAAACACTGCTGGTAAGTAAGAGTCCCTATGACCAAAGTGAATGACGTTTTGTGTGTCGCAATGTCACCATATGTTTGTTAGTGCTGGTGCTAGTGAGTCCTTATGAAGAGAACTAAAAGTGGCAGGCATTTGGCGTCACTCTTACACAGTACATACTTATGTCAAGGGGATCCTAAGTGCAATATTGTGGGTTGGGCTAGGAATTTGCATCACCTGATAGGATATGTATACGTATGCGTGTGTAATTATGTGGGTTATTCTTCAAGTTCGGGAGTAGAGTAACCAAAGAAAAGTACTTGGTAAGTCTTACAGATTCCATGATAATACACTCATTCTATCAGAAACATTGTTTTCTCCACTCTCTCTGAAAATGTGTTAAATGTTATTTTCTTGGTCATTCGCACAAAACATCATTTTTGGGTAGCATGTTCTTATAATCAACATGATAAAATAGATTTGCTTTTTAAAAATGAAACACAAAAATAAAAATGTTTCAAATCAAAACATTTCGTCTGAAAGACAGTAGACGGATTGAGAGAGCATGGGAGGTCATGAAGTCACTGGAAAGTAGTGTGTTTTGCTCCTGATATGTATATAAAAGGACGAAGGTCCAAGTCTTTAGAGTCCTGGTGCTTCCTGTCTTGCTATATGGTTACGAGACATGGACGCTAACCAGTGACCTGAGACGAAGACTGGAGGACTCCTTTGATACTGTGTCTCTCTGGAAAATCCTTGGGTACCGTTGGTTTGACTTTGTGTTGCTCATGGAGCCCCGAATGAGGTACATGACCTGCATTGTGAGGGAGAGTCTGTTATGGCACTTCTGCCATGTGGCGCATTTCCCTGAGGATGATCCAGCTCGTAGGATCCTCATTGTTCGTGACCTGAGTGGCTGGACCGGGTCAAGGGGTCACCCACATAACACCTGGCTGTGGGAGATAGAGGGTCATTTCCGGAGGGTGGGACTGTCTGGGGGTTGTTTCGTCAACACTTCCACAGTGAATGTAAGTCACTCTTGAATAAAAGTGTTTGCCAGATAAAGAAATGTAAATGTAAATCAATGAGTTGGCAGTTTTGGTTTTCCTGCCAACTCATTCATTTACATGAAGTGCATGCATGTCCTGATGCTGTTCAAAGTTACAAGGTGTCTTTTGTTTGCATATTGCATTTGATTAACTTAAGTGACAGCGTTCTAAAATAGCTAATTTACAAACCAAATAAAAAATGAATCCTACAATCCTATATTCCTTTAAAAGTATACATTTATAGTTCCAGAGTGCAACATTGGAGCATTAACAGTACACTCTTATTACAACACTGGGTGAGATGCCACAATATTCATCGTGCCATGCATGTAAGTCAGAGGGTTAGCTTCTGTATTCCTCCCGGGTATGTGATACCACCCCAGACAGACAGAGGGCACTGCCACTAACTGTCTTGTCTTCTTCCTCCGCCTCAGTGCAGAGAAACTGCCCAATGAGGGCGACTGACTCCACCCCTTCCAGTCTCTGGGCCATAAAAGCACAACTGCCTGGAAGGAGGCATCACATCTTACAAAAATGACCAGAACAGAGGAGCCCCTCAATCACCTGACAGGAGAGAAGGCAGTTTTTATTGTAGTAGCTTTGTTATTCTGGTGGCAGGAATTTCTGTTTCATTTTCACACCATTGAGCGTTATCTTTGGTCAAGTCATGAGGAAAACAAGAACGGCCATATTGGTGCCCTAAAATTCATCCTTGTTTCATCCTGTCATTCCGTTGGGTGACTACAAAGTGAACAACAACAGGCACAGTAATCCTAAAAATATGACCATGGCACAGAACGCAGGTATTTGTGATTTGACTATTTCATGTGCACTTGAAGCACGATTATAATCTCTAGAGTGTGAATGCCCCCACTGTTGTTGATTTTAGGCATGAACAAATATTAACTTGTACTTGGCATGATTTAAATCATCTGATCCTGTAAAGAAGCTTAATTTCTAACTCAGCACAGGATTCCTAGATACTGATTAATAGTGCAAAGACTGCCATTAAATACAATTTGGTTCTTTCTCCTAATAAATCTTGTGAGATGAAGTAATATTTGTTTTAATTTTTTTCCAGAAAATTCAAATGCTTCAAGTATTGACATTAATGACTTTATGAAACATATATCGGTTCCAAATCTGGTTGAATAGGAAGTTTTGTTTTGATATTTTCCATTATTATTGTCTCTACATAAGAAATCCTAAAACACCGTAAGTGAATAGAAATTGCCAGGCCCTAATGGAAAAAGTGCTGAGGTTTCTACTTTGTTGGATCACTTCGATGGCCCACTTCTTTAAATCCAAGTTGCTAGCCAAGATTCTTATGTTGTATTTATAATTTATTGCACCCAGATCGAACTGGCTTTATTCATGCACGTAATGAAGCTGACAATATCCATCTTCTTCTGTATTCAACTGATGTTTCACCAACCTTACCCTCACCAGCTGCCCTTCTATCTTTAGATGCTGAAAGGCCATTTGACTGCATGAAGTGCGCTAGCCTTTGAAAAAATTGGATTTTGTGCAAAGTTTATTAATATGATTTAAACCCTATACACATTGCTTTCTGCATTAATTTTTATTAATTTGGAAATATTTCAACCCGTTTGAGTTACAGAGTTGCTAGACAAGGTTAATCGATCCATAGGTTACATGTGAAATTCCATAAAGGATTTCTTCATATGCTACTGGATGATGCTCCCTCAGGCAAACCTCTGGTACAAAGTTTCTTCAATGCTGATGAAGTCATGTCAGAGAACAAATTTAACTGGAACAAATCTGCCCTCCTCTTGTTAAACCATCTTTGTCAACACTCTCCTCTCATTTCTTCTTTCTTTTTCACAAAATCATTTAACAATCTTGGCATTGACATTTCTAATCTAGTGCTAAACATCTCTAATTACTGTTCTGTCTTTAATAACTTTAAAGACTCCCAGTCTTCCTTCCATTGTTGCTCGGCCATCATTAAAATGAGTATTGTCTCCCACATAAATTTTGTTAGCTGAATGTTCCCTCTATCATCTACTATCAATTATTGGCCTAAAATCTCCAAATTTCTTTGGAATGTAATCAACCTCATATTAAGCATTCTTTCCTAATCTGAGGTTGATCTGATGGTAGAGTTTCTCTTCCTGGCTTGAATCTTCACCATTGGTCTTATACCCTCAGGTCTACCTGGATCTCACTTGATATTCCTCCCTATCCTCCATTTTGGATTTTTACTGAACAAGGCTTGCTGTCTTCACCCTTTACACACTCTACCAGTCACCTCTTTATAGCTAAAGCCCTGTCTGCCTAAATTAGATCCTTTTATTCCTTATGCTTTAAAGTCCTAGTGTCAAGTAGAAAAGGTTTTAGATTTCACTTCCATTTGGCACTCCATTTACTTCCATTTTTCATAATGAAGTTTTCTGCATTGGTGGACAGTCTTGTTCTTTTCCACATTTGGCTGTTTTAGGCTTTAAAATTTTTGGGGAATTATCTTTGATGACTCCAGACATCGCACACACCCGGGTCCAGGTTCTCCGTTCTCCCCCTCTTTTTAATCTTTTGTCTCTAATTGAGGTCATATTAAGACATAAGTTTTATTGCTTTTATTTTCCTCTTCCTTCTCATCCAGTTTATTTCTTACACTATGCAAAGCTTCCTACAAACCCACTTGTATTATGTGTGAAACAGAATCAGAATCAGTATATTTATTGTCATTGTAACAAATACAACAAAATTAGGTGCAATCTCAGCGGTGTCAAAATATAAATAAAATATAATTAAAAAAAGGATAAGAAGAAATAAAGTAGAACATAAACATTCAACATAAGACTTTAATTGCACATGAACACTACTGTATTGCACAAGATGTCATCTATTGCACTGCTGCATTGGAGGTGATTAGGTGGCATTCAGTGCCCTAAAAGCGACAGGGTAGAAACTGTTATTCAGTCTATTAGTGTGGCAACGTGATCTCCCATCCTTTGTTGTAATGTTATTGAACACCATCTTTAAGACTACAACAACAACAACAACAACATTTATTTATATAGCACATTTTCATACAGAAAAATGTAGTTCAAAGTGCTTTACATAATGAAGAATAGAAAAATAAGAGACACAGTAAGAAAATAAAATAAGTCAACATTAATTAACATAGAATAAGAGTAAGGTCAATGGCCAGGGTGGACAGAAAAAAAAAAACTCCAGACGGCCGGAAAAAAAATAAAATCTGTAGGGATTCCAGGCCATGAGACCGCCCAGTCCCCTCTGGGCAATCTACCTAACATAAATGAAACAGTCCTCTTTGTATTTATGGTTTTCACGGAAGGATTTGATGATGATGATGATGATCACATGGACTTCTGGCTTTTAGTCCATCAATGCTGGGGCATCATGGTGCTTTGAGTAGGTGGTGGGCAGGCCGCCACCACAGAGAAACCGGAAAAGAAACAGAAAGAGAGTAGGGGCCAGTACGGATTTTAGAGCCACCATGAATAGTTATTATGATGAATTGAACATATAGAGTATCAGGATTAAGTTAAAGTGAAGTTATAAAAGGCCATGTTAAAGTAATGTGTTTTCAGCAGTGTTTTAAAGTGCTCTACTGTATTAGCCTGGCGAATTCCTATTGGCAGGCTATTCCAGATTTTAGGTGCATAGCAGCAGAAGGCCGCCTCACCACTTCTTTTAAGTTTAGCTTTTGGAATTCTAAGGAGACACTCATTTGAAGATCTAAGGTTACGATTTGGAATATAAGGTGTCAGACATTCCGATATATAAGATGGAGCGAGATTATTTAAGGCTTTATAAACCATAAGCAGAATTTTAAAGTCAATTCTGAATGACACAGGTAACCAGTGTAGTGACATCAAAACTGGAGAAATGTGTTCGGATTTTCTTTTCCTAGTTAGGATTCTAGCAGCTGCATTCTGCACTCGTTGCAAATGATTTATGTCTTTTTTGGGTAGTCCTGAGAGGAGTGCGTTACAGTAATCTAATCGACTGAAAACAAAAGCGTGAATTAATTTCTCAGCATCTTTCAATGATATAAGAGGTCTAACTTTTGCTATATTTCTTAAGTGAAAAATGCTGTCCTAGTGGTCTGATGAATATGTGATTTAAAATTCAGATTACAGTCAACGGTTACCCCTAAGTTTTTTACTTCCGTCTTAACTTTTAATCCTAATGCATCAAGTTTATTTCTGATAACCTCACTGAATCCATTATTGCCAATCAATACAATTTCAGTTTTCTTTATTTACTTGAGAAAATTACTATTCATCCATTCAGAAATACCAGTAAGACATTGTGTTAGTGTATCGAAAGAGTCGGAGTCATCAGGTGCTATTGATAAGTACAGCTGTGTGTCATCAGCATAGCTGTGGTAGCTCACGTTGTAACCTGAGATAATCTGACCTAACGGAAGCATGTAGATTGAGAAGAGCAGCGACCCAGGATAGAGCCTTGTGGAACACCATATAGAATATCATGTGTCTTTGAGTTGTGATTACCACAACTAACAAAGAATTTTCTCCCTGCCAGGTAGGATTCAAACCAATTTAAGACACTGCCAGAGAGGCCCACCCATTGACTAAGGCGATTTCTAAGAATATTGTGATCAATGGTGTCAAATGCAGCACTCAGATCTAAGAGGATGAGAACAGATAAATGGCCTCTGTCTGCATTTACTCGCAAGTCATTTACTACTTTAACGAGTGCAGTTTCTGTGCTGTGATTTGATCTAAAACCTGACTGAAATTTATCAAGAATAGCAGGTTTATTTAGGTGGTCATTTAACTGCATAATGATACTTAAGAAGGGCAGGTTAGAGATGGGTCTAAAATTTTCAAAAGCAGAGGGGTCAAGATTATTTTTCTTGAGCAGGGGTTTAACTACAGCAGTCTTAAGACAGTCTGGGAAAACCCCCGTATCTAATGACGAATTTACTATGTCAAGAATATTATCAATTAGCGCCTGATACTTCTTGAAAAACCTTGTTGGTATTGGGTCAAGGATACAGGTGGAGGGTTTCAGTTGAGAGATTATTCTATGTAAATCAGGTAAATCTATCCTGGTGAAAGAATTTAATTTGTTTATAACGGAGTACTGGGGCTTAGGAGGTCCACAGTGTTGGGGAGATATACTATATTATTTCTAATATCATTAATTTTTGATTGAAAAATACAGCAATGTTCTCACAGGTTTCACTGGAAGTATTATGGGGCATTCCTTTGTGTTACCTGGGTTTACAGACGATCAATTGTAGAAAATAAGACTCTGGGATTACTAGCATTGTTATTTATAATCTTAGAGAAATAGCAGCCTCTCAAGACGGACTGTGTTATTGTATTCTGTTATTTTAACCTTCAATATCTCATAATGGATAGTTAGTTTAGTTTTCCTCCATTTACGCTCAGCTCTACACATGTTCTTTTAAATCAGACACTCTTTGGGTCTTCCATGGTATAACAATGCTAGAAGATTTTTTAACTGTCTTTTCAGGTGCAACTATGTCAACAGCAGCTCTTACTTTAGAATTAAAGTTTTCCACTTTACTATTTACATTATCCTGCTATTATAGCTGGCACTATAAACGGACTGATTGCTTAGAATGTTTGTAAGTTTTAAAGCTGCTGATGAGTCAAAGAAGCATTTTTAACAATATGCTTCTCATGAATGTTTTCTATCATTATTTCTATATTAAATAGTAGAAGAAATGGTCTGATAGACCAATATCAATGATCTGCTTTATATCAACTTTAGTCCTTTAGTAATAATTAAGTCTAACGTATGACCTGCTTTATGTGTAGGCTGATTAACGAGCTGTCTCAAATCAAAAGAGTCCAGGAGGTTCATAAATTCCTTTACTTTTAGGTCACACTGATTATCGATATGAAAGTTAAAGTCGCCTACAATTAAGAGTGTGTCATAATTGTAATTAAAATTGACATTAAGTCAGAGAATTCCTCAAGAAAGACGCGTTAAATTTAGGAGGTCTATACACGGATAAACGAGAACGTGAGAATCTCCATGAATAACAACGGCGAGATACTCAAAGGACTTAAATTTACCAAAACTAACATCTTTACATTTTAATGGCTCGAGTAAATGTTTGCCAATCCGCCCCCCCTTTTTCCCTGGCGGTCTGCACGAGTAAAACTGTAATCCGGAGGCGCAGATTCAATTAAAACAGCTGCGCCGTCTGAACTGAGCCACGTTTCATTTAGTGCAATAAAATCAATGTTTCTATCACTAATAAGATCATTGATAAAAAATGTCTTGTTAGTTAAAGCTCTAACATTTAATAGTGCCATATTTAATGATTCAGGGGGGCAGAGCTGAATTCTATGCGTTATTAGTTATTGGAACAGAAACTAAATTATTTTTGTTGCCGCTCTGTGTGTATTTTTATGTAATCTACAATCTGTTTTTATAGTTTTAATGCATTGTTGATCTAAAGTAGTAATTGCAACTAAATTATTGGTGTTTATGCCGCACTGCCTAGATGTTATGTGCATTAAGACTGGTTATTAAAGTATTAATGCTGTGCACTTTTACAGAAGACTTTATTAAGCCATTATGTCCTAGCAAAGCAGTAGTATTACAGAGGGAGTTTAAAGTAGAAACAGACAGTCAAGATAGACAATTACCTTAGCGATGTTTTCGAGAGGACCCGGTGCCAATCTATTCGGATGCAAGCCATCCCGCTTGAAGAAACGCGGTCTTTCCCAAAAAAGGTCCCAATTATCGATGAACCCGATGTCTTGAGTCTCGCAGAAGCCTCTCAGCCAGTTGTTTAATCCCAGCAGACGACTATAGTATTCATTTGATCGTCTGACGAGAGGTAGTGGACCCGAGATGAAAATTTTTGCCGATGGGGTCCTCTCCTTCGTGTCTTTAATTAGTGCTGCGAAGTCGGCCTTGAGAATCTCAGACTATCGGTGCCTTATGTCATTTACGCCGGCGTGTAAAATGATGGATCCAACTGCCCTCTTGTGTTTCTCGAAGATGGTCGGTGCCCGTCTCATCACGTTTCGGACTCAAGCACCGGGAAAACAAGAAACAAAAGATTTTTGATTAGGGCATGTGATATTAAGGTTTCGTACTATCGAATCACCTACCACGATTATATCACCCGGGGTTGAAGGCAAACTGGGGACGCGGAGAGGGTCGAACCGGTTCTGGACTGGGATGCTCGCCTGTGCCGATGGAGGTGTTCTAGCCTTGAACCCCCGCCTGCATGTCTGAAATACGCCAAGGCCTTCATCGGCGTCGTCGTCGCTCCTTCGAGGCGTGGGGGTGAAGCTTACTTGTCCTTGAAATTAGGCGGCACGAGGTGGGGTTAATGTTGCGTCGACATCAGATGTCGAGGATGGTTTACCCTGCAGCCGAGCCTTCAAACCTAAGAGGTACCTTCTTCTGGACAGGAGTTTCTGGATCTGCTTGTCGAGTGCCTGGAGTTCTTCGACGATGACGGCAACACGATTCGTCTCACTATCGGCCATTGTGTGCTTGTACTTCCGCTTCCGCTTTGTGACCTAGGAAAGAAAGAAAGAGAGAGTTAGAGACTATCACTTTGTCTTTCAGGAACTCCAATCATCAGAATACTCAGTTTAATTTTGTCTATTGCTTGTATCTTTCCCCAGGTATGTGTTTATCAGCTGACCATCTTTGTCACTTTGTTCCTGAAACATTCCTTCATATGTTTATGAACTGCTTCACTGTCACTCCCTACTGGCTTCCTGTTTTGAGTTCTGTCAATGATCTCTTCCAGGATTCCTCTTACCTCATATTTTCCTTCATCAGAACCTCTCAGTATCACTCAGCAGGTAGTTGTGGTGATTATACTTTGGAGACCCATGATATTGAATTTGGTATACCACATTAGTCTATTCTGGATCAGTTTCTTATTCAGTCTCCATGCTGCCATTAGTTCAGATTATCTCAAAGCACAAGGTGAGCTACTACAGCTATGCAGATGACACACAGTCTTATTTATCTATAGTGTCTGATGACCTTGACACTCGTGGTTCTCTGATCCAATGTCTTAGCAGTATTTCCAATTGGATGAGGAGAAACATTTATCAAATTAAATAAGGAAACATAGATATCTTAATGATTGGCAAATACGGAAATAGTAAAGATATTAGAAATAAACTTAATTCCTTAGTTTACAAGTCAAGGGAAAGGTAAAGAGTTCTTCCTCTGTGTTGTTTCTCATTATGCAGGATTTCCGCATGAGCTCCTTTTTTTTTTTTTTTAATTTCAATAGAAGAATTTTGTCTAAACTTATGTTGTTTAAGTTTGCTAAGTCTGAATTTTGAGTATCACCAGTCGTTATTAAATTAACTTTTCATCAAGATATGTTCACAGTAAAGTTTGATGCATTATTTCTAAAGACATATTTTAAAACACCACTGATTAGGGGCAATGCAATGGATTAGAGCGTTTCTTATAACTTGCATTACTTACAGTAAATCAAGTGAATGCTGAACTTTCTTCATTTTATTGTGTGTATTTTTAAACAATAGCCTTTAGGGTTGTATGTAAGAAATAAATAACAATAAAATATGCAGCATGCCTGACAAAAACATCTCTGAGTCTTTAGTCACAACATCTTACATAACTCTAATAAATTCCACTCTTACATCTAAAGTGTGTTACTTTAAATGTTTAAAAGGTTCATTGCTACCTAAACATTTATTATTTCTTCATAAAATTATCCTGTGCTATACTTCAATCATCTGATGTACCCAGTAATTTTAACAAGTAGAAGAGTACATAACACAGCACTAATGTAATACCATAAGAACGGCTCAATCCAGTTTTTTCATGTAAGGCCCTCCTTTGACTAGTAATACTTGGTGATCAAGGACCAGCATTTTGTGTATTTGTCAGATAAGCAAGGAAGAATTTTGAATATGTTGTCTCCAAAGTGATCACCGTTTTCTCAATACATTATTAGCAACAGAAGGTGTGAAATCTCCTACCAGAAACCTACCATATCTATCAGAGGTCATTCTAGATACCTAAAGCAGTGTTTCCCAACCTTTTTTCTTTGTTGGTGCGGTTTTTGTAACCAAAAACTTCCCAAGGTACACCACTACCTTACTAACCACAAACACAATTATATCTCATATATGTGCTCAATTGTCCAAAGGGGTGGGACTACCGGAGAAGTGAGGCAAAAAGCAGCTCCGACACAGACACTTGACTTATTGAGCAGTTGGTTGGCATCTCCAAACTGTTTATCCCCTTTGTCTGTCCCTCCCTGCCTTAAAGGTAACTTGTATGTCAACTATCCACCAGTGCTGTGAGGCTCAAAAGTGCGTGTCTGCAACATGGTGAATGTGGAGCTGCTTTTATGCCAGTTCCTCTCGGTAGTCCTAGTCATCTCAGACAGGTCTCAGCCACCTGTGGAGCTTGTCCCTCTCAGGTTCAGACCCCAGTGCACCACATTATTTCCACAGCACACCTGGGTAGCTCTCATGGTGCAACATTGTACCGCTGCACACTGGTTGAAAAACCCTGATCTAAGCTATTCATTTTTTCCTCTAAGTTAAATTAACATCTAGTTTATCAACAAGCACCATCATAATACTCATGAACTGATACAGTACATATATTCAATAATTCAACCGTGTTTCATTTAAATGATGTATTGGTGACTAACAGCATTGGAAAAACTTTCACTTGGGAATATATCAAACTTCACTGGCAATGTGGCCAGAAATCACTGCCATCATTTTAAAATGGCTAACATAATAATGATATGAAATTTAGTTTTTAACAGAATTCATAAAGGCTTTGGGATTGGGAGGGACAAGAGAAAAAGAGGAATTTATTTCTTTATTTCTTTAACCCCCACAGTTTTAAACATTATATTTTGTGCCATCCCACTAACCTCAACTGCCAGAAATATACATTTTATTTTAGTGTTAAAGGTGAAATTTTTGAAAAAAAAAACATCACTCTAATAACACCACATAATGTTCCCTAATGCAAAGAAGCACAATATAGTAGATGAGCTTTGTTCTGGAATATCTAAGGTGTAAATAATTTAAGTGATTATGTAAGTAATTTATTTTATATATATATATATAGTAATATAAAGACAAGAATCATGTAAAGGTTTGGGGTTGTTAGCCCCATATACTGTAACAAAAATCGTCTTTCATTGTACAAAAACTCATAATCATTGATGGGAGGAAGGACGGACAGTTTTTAATACAGGACCGGAAATTAAACTGTGGGATACTGGGAGAATCATGGTGGAGTATGGGAGTATGATGTCATCAATGGGGAAGCAGAGGTTAGAAAACAACCCGGAAGTGTGCATCTCTTAAAGTCATCCGGGCAATCTTTATGACGGCAGTGTTCCGACCTTTCTGGGGAAGCAAAGAGAGAGAGATTAGTGTGCTGCCGTTGCTCCCTGCAAGACTTGTCGCGATGCAAAAGGGATTGTTACGCCGTTACCCAAGAGCTCATTGGTGACAATATATAGTGGCTGCAGAGGGCGCACCATATCCACAAAACAACACAGACTCAAAGGAGGCAATAGTCCAACACAACACTGGCTTTTATTCATCAGTGGGAAACTCCAAAACATTTCCCACTTGCATAAAATAGAAAACAACCAAGCACAATGAAATAAGTCACACAGCAATTCTCATTCTTCTTTTTCTCTGTGTCTTCCTTCTCTCTGCCTTTGTCTTTCCTTCCACTTACATTCCTCCCCAGGAAGCTGTGTCCTCCACCTTCTGACTCATGGAGCAGTGGCAGCAGGTTTCTTTAATCCTGCACCCACTCAGCAGGTAGTTGTGGATTATACTTTGGAGACCCATGATATTGAATTTGGTATACACATTAGTCTATTCTGATCAGTTTCTTCAGTCTCCATGCTGCCATTAGTTCAGATTATCTCAAAGCACAAGGTGAGCTACAGCTATGCAGATGACACACAGTCTTATTTATCTATAGTGCTGATGACCTTGACACTCGTGGTTCTCTGATCCAATGTCTTAGCAGTATTTCCAATTGGATGAGGAGAAACATTTATCAAATTAAATAAGGAAACATAGATATCTTAATGATTGGAAATACGGAAATAGTAAAGATATTAGAAATAAACTTAATTCCTTAGTTTACAAGTCAAGGAAAGGTAAAGAGTTCTTCCCTCTGTGTTGTTTCTCATTATGCAGGATTCCGCATGAGCCTTTTTTTTTTTTTTTAATTTCAATAGAAGAATTTTGTCTAAACTTATGTTGTTTAAGTTTGTAAGTCTGAATTTTGAGTATCACCAGTCTTATTAAATTAACTTTTCATCAAGATATTTCACAGTAAAGTTTGATGCATTATTTCTAAAGACATATTTTAAAACACCACTGATTAGGCAATGCAATGGATTAGAGCTGTTCTTATAACTCTTGCATTACTTACAGTAAATCAAGTGAATGCTGAACTTTCTTTTCATTTTATGTGTGTATTTTTAAACAATAGCCTTTAGGGTTGTATGTAAGAAATAAATAACAATAAAATATGCAGCATGCCTGACAAAAACATCTCTGAGTCTTTAGTCACAACATCTTACATAACTCTAATAAATTCCACTCTTACATCTAAAGTGTGTTACTTTAAATGTTTAAAAGGTTCATTGCTACCTAAACATTTATTATTTCTTCATAAAATTATCCTGTGCTATACTTCAATCATCTGATGTACCTAGTAATTTTAACAAGTAGAAGAGTACATAACACAGCACTAATGTAATACCATAAGAACGGCTCAATCCAGTTTTTTCATGTAAGGCCCTCCTTTGACTAGTAATACTTGGTGATCAAGGACCAGCATTTTGTGTATTTGTCAGATAAGCAAGAAGAATTTTGAATATGTTGTCTCCAAAGTGATCATGTTTTCATTGATACATTATATCAACAGAAGGTGTGAAATCTCCTACCAGAAACCTACCATATCTATCAGAGGTCATTCTAGATACCTAAAGCAGTGTTTTCCCAACCTTTTTTCTTTGTTGGTGCGGTTTTTGTAACAAAAACTTCCCAAAGCACACCACTACCTTACTAACCACAAACAATTATATCTCATTATAGTGCTCAATTGTCCAAAGGTGGACTACGGAGAAGTGAGGCAAAAACAGTCGACACAGACACTTGACTTATTGAGCAGTTGGTTGGCATCTCCAAACTGTTTATCCCCTTGTCTGTCCCTCCCTGTAAGTGAACTTGATGTCAACATCCACCAGTGTGGGGGCTCAAAAGGCGTGTCGCAAATGGTGAATGTGGGCGCTTTTATGCGTTCCCCCTGGGGGTCCTAGTCATCCAGACAGGTTGCCACCGGGGGCTTGTCCCCCCTTTGGTTGACCCCCGTGCACCCATTATTTCCCAGCACACCGGGGAGCTCTATGGTAACATTGTACCCCTGCACACGGTTGAAAAACCCCGATCTAAGCTTCATTTTTTTCCCCTAAGTTAAAATTTAAAATCTAGTTTATCCAACACCATCATAATACTCATGAACTGATACAGTACAAAATTCAATAATTCAACCGTGTTTCATTTAAATGATGTATTGGTGACTAAAGCATTGGAAAACTTTCACTTGGGAATATATCAAACTTCACGGGCAAGTGGCCAGAAATCTGCATCATTTTAAACATAATAATGATATGAAATTTAGTTTTTAACAGAATTATGGCTTTGGGATTGGGGGGGACAAGAAAAAAAAGAGGAATTTATTTCTTTATTTCTTTAACCCCCACAGTTTTAAACATTATATTTTGTGCCATCCACTAACCTCAACTGCCAGAAATATACATTTTATTTTAGTGTTAAAGGTGAAATTTTGAAAAAAAACATCACCTAATAAACCACATAATGTTCCCTAATGCAAAAAAAGCACAATATAGTAGATGAGCTTTGTTCTGAATATCTAAGGTGTAAAAATTCATGATTATGTAAGTAATTTATTTTATATATATATATATAGTAATATAAAGACAAGAATCATGTAAAGGTTTGGGTTAGCCCATATACTGTAACAAAATCGTTTTTCATTGTACAAAACTCATAATCATTGATGGGGGAAAGGCTGACAGTTTTAACAGGCCCGGGAAATTAAACTGTGGATACTGGGAGAATCATGTGAGTATGGGAGTATATGTCATCAGGGGAAGAGAGGTTAGAAAACAACCCGAAGTGTGCATCTCTTGTCATCCGGCAATCTTAAGGCGTGTTCAACCTTTCTGGGGAAGCAAAGAGAGAAGATTAGTGCTGCCGCTTGTCCTGCAAGACTTGTCATAAAAGGATTTTCCCGTCCCCAAGACCCCATTGTACAATAAAAGTGGCTGCGGGGGGGCCCACACATCCACAAACAACACAGACTCAAAGGAGGCAATAGTCCAACACAACACTGGTTTTTATTCATGTGGAAACCCCCAAAACATTTCCCATTTGCAAAATAGAAAACAACCACAAATGAAATAAGTCACAAGCAATTCTCATTCTTTTTTTTCTCTGTGTCTTCCTTCTCTCTGCCTTTGTCTTTCCTTCCACTACATTCCTCCCCAGGAAGCTGTGTCCCCCACCTTCTGACTCATGGAGCAGTGGCAGCAGGTTTCTTTAATCCTGCACCTGAGAGTACGCCTGGACCCAGTTGTGGTCTAGAAGAACTTCTGGGTGGGTGGAAGCCTGATAATGTGGGGCTTTTGCGGTCCCCTGCAATACCTACAACAGGGCTGTGCCGAACTCCAAACCCTAAGAAGCCCTGTGGGAATCCAAGGCACTGCTGCAACCTGGGGGGCTGCCATCTAGCTCTACTGGGCAGATGATGACCTGTGTATGTCCTCTGCTCAAGCCTTTCCATTAAAAAAGGGTGCTGACTGGACCAGGGTGCCATCCACCAAATTATATACATGTTGTGGAAACCTAGGGTGCATACAGCTGTCCCACCATCAACACAGACAGGCAGAGATGCAAATGCAAATCCCACCACACACACCACAAGTTTAAAAACAGCCGAAAGAAAAAGAAGAAAAGAGAAAAAGAAAAAAAGAGAAAAAGAAAAAAAAAAAACTGCAGGCCCTTTTTTTTCTTCTCCAGGCTTTTTCCTTACTCCCTCCGCAAAGTTTGCCTCCTCCCTACTCTGCTCTCTGAGTAGTGGTGGTGGCTCTTTATAGGAACCCAAAACACTGCAGTGCAACAGCTTCTTCTCGGAGCATTGGGAGTGGCAGATTTATTTTTCTCTAAAGAAGCCTCAGCCCAGCCCTAACTTTGCACATCTTACAATGAAATTCCCTCCACACACTCCCTGCAAGCTCTGTCACTTCCAAATCCAGCTAGCTTTATTCACACATTTTATATAGTCCTGACCTGAAGTGCCTGTTCTTCCACCCCATGCGTCTAGACTTGGCAGATAATTTGATTTTTTCCCCAAAAAACCAACCCCCTTTCGGATATTTTGGGGAAAATAAATACAAATTCCCCCACTTTTAAAATCCCGGGGGGCCC
>NC_053163.1:18676636-18698666 GCF_016835505.1 Polypterus senegalus
TACTAGACACTTAAATTCTATGTAGAAAATACTATTTAACTCAACAGGGCCTTTAGGTGATATTGCTATAAATTATGTCATGAGTTGCAGGTTTTTATTGGGCCAGTATTGGGCCGTTGTGCAAAAAGACACTGGACCAGGTCTGTATGCCAGATCTGGTCCTGATGTTATAGTATATCCGGGCCATATCTGGAACGGTGTCCATTTGCTGTCTGGGTAGCCTGCAGCTCGGTCACCGTGTAAGGCGACGTTGGGTCCCCCATCCAAACGCCTGCCACGTTGTTGGCTGCCTGCCTATATAAGGCCGTTTGTCGCTCCAATCTCTACATTCCCTTCCTTGCTTCACCACGGGATTCACAGCTACAGCCTTTTTATTTAATCCACAGCTTCTCCTCTGTTGTATTGTTCATTTATTACGATTATAGTTATTGTGTAGGTATTTTAGACTTACTTTACATTGTTCAGGTACCCATTTCCTTTATCGTTCCAACCATACCTCCATTAACATATCTATTGAGGTAATCACCATCGATCAAAGAACTGTCACTTCCCGAGTGGTTTCCATGCCCAGAGATGGCACCTACCTTTTCCATTCTCTTTGTTACATATTGCACGGCCATATCAGGCTCACTCTTGATATCCGGAGGAATTTTGTGTCTTATGTATTGAATGACTGGGACAGGTTCAAGGTGTGGACTGATGACGGTACAGGAGATAATTTTACTACACAGGAGGACTATAAGAATGAAATGCTTAAGCCCTTCACCTATGCATCTGCATGTGAGTTGATGGCTGCCACTGAATTGTTCGGTTGTCACTTTCAAGTGTACCGAAATGGCCAAATATTTTACACCTTTGGACAATCGCCAATGCCTCTTTAACATCTTAGATTCACAGGTGACGATTTCAGTAGTGGACACTTTGTTGTTTATGAATGTTTAAACTGTCAAAAGCTGGGTGTGAAGTTATCGATGAAACTGGTTGTATACTTACAGCGCTTGACGGATATCGAATGTCTCTTCAACACAAGTCCTACAAATACTGTCGTAATTGAAACAAACCATGAAACTCAAACCGATTATGACAGCAGCAATCCAAGCTCTGAGATTTGAGACAAGATTACTGTTCACATGGCTAACTGTACGTTGCATGATAAAGAGTAAGCTCAGCGCACAGCTTGGTCATATTACAACCGGAGGGCTGAACTCACAATGTGGTATACAAAGAGATCCTGAACAAATAATTATTGGTATATTTTTCCTCAGTTTAAAAAGATTTAAATTTCTTCTTAATAAAACTTTTAAGGCAGTATTTTGCCTAATAACTATTTGCTTAAATATTGTAATTTATGCTTAATCTAATGTTTTAGAAGCTTTTAATTACTTTTTATGGCTCTTATATGTTAATTTGCTATCCTCTTATGCTAATAAAAAATTTTCCTTCTACATTCCTCCCTTTTGAGGTTTAATCAAACCTCAACATCTAACCTGATTCCAAAAGAAAGGTAGGGGATGTTGATTCAATTCTTCTTTGGAGCCCAATATGGACCTTTCACAGTTCTTCTCAATCTTCAACACCCATACCCCTCCACTGGTGGCACAGGAGCCAAACATCTCCCCCATCAATCAACTAAGAGGAGTAAAAGACTTCCTGGCCCTACCCTAACAGTCAAAAAATATGCATAATCAATCACAGGTGTAGATAAATTTAAACATCATAGGAATATCATATAATCCATGGAAGTCACAAAATAGTGGTATTTTAAAGCAGAAAATAATAATAATAGTAATAAAACAATTGTCCATAATAATCGTTTTTTCTTCACTTGGAGAGATACACTTCCAGTGAAATAATCATTTTTTCTTCAACCCAGGTACTTTGCGCACCGTAGAGGGTCACCTCCCTGGGGAGCGGTTACTAGCACTTCACCCAAGGAGTTTCTTCTGGTTTGGTATTTCATTATCCACATTGTCATCAAGAAGAGAATAAAAATCTGTAACTGAAGATGTCCATGGTTCAAGAAATTGGATGCACACTTGCTTGACAGCAACTCTAGTAATAACTAATTAGGAGACTGGTAATACCATTCAAATATATAACAATACCATTAAGAGAGTAATTTCTGCTTCACTAACATGAATCCCCATGATTTCCAGGTTCAAATAAAGCTAATACTATTTATATTGGTTTTACCTTTCCTTTCTAAGATGGATTTACACTAAACACATAATGTATGTCCCAATTCCTAAATATGGCATTATAACTATTTAACGTACCTAATTCTTTGTGTTCATCTACAATCAGAACTATAAATAATATTGTTGGTGGTGATACAGATGGCATAAATATTTATCTTAAATAACTCAAAAGTTCTCAGTTTTAGGGTGCCACCACTGTGCACAATGGTAATTAGCGATAAAGTCCTTATACACCTCACCATGCTCACATCTTAACACACTCATTCATAAAATTGCCAAAATATACACCCAGCTGTGGTCTCAATCTTGAGCCACCTTTACCACATTAATGCAGCCATTTTGTGGACAGTAGGTGTCAATCCTCCCTTCGGAAGATGTCAGCACTATCTTCCAAAATGCAAATCACTGGGTCATTTTTGAGGTCACATTCATTTCAATTTCAGTTTCAAGGGTTATACCCAAGCTTCTCATTACGGATTTCAAAACAGAGATCTTCAGACACCATCTGGGCTTTTTAATTCACAGACCACACATTCACCACTGTATGTATAAGACACTCCATCTCCTATGGGCCAAATTATTACTTCATTTCACTGATTTCCATAACATATATACTCATCAAGCCATGTTGTTAATCATTTGATCTGCATCACCATCAACATGTTAGCCTAAACTGTTTTATCCTATTCTAAAAGTTATGCATGTTCTGACCTATAGTAGGTGTTCCTTATCCCCAAAATACTAGTTGTGTGTCATCCCATATGCTTACTATTATTCTTTTCAATTAAATAAATGTACCTAAATTTTAAACTCTACATTATTTGCTATAATACTGCAATCAATAACCTAGAATATCTAAACTGGACTGATCCTAACTAGTAATAGTGCATTGTCCCTTCAATGACAATCACTTAACAATCTCTAATAGATCACTTATGTTATATTAGACTCAATTCTGATTAACTTTACAGATCACAAAATCATTGGTCCTTAAAGGTAACTTATTATCTCCTACTAAATATCAGAAGGCATAACAAAACATTTATCTAAAAATATCTATTCTTAACCACTATGAATTCATAATAATCATGTAGTATTCCCATTATTGCAAACATTCATTAAACACATTATTTAGGAGTCCCTATATTCTGCTTTGCTTACAAATAATTAGCTTTCCCTTCTATAGCTTTCATAACTTTATAGCTCAAATACTTTTAATTTAAAAGATGTTGCTATTTGTCAAACAAGTGGACAGTCAAAGTAGGCTCCAGCAAGAACATTGTGTCCTGCAGCGTAAAAGTATAACACATTTTCTTCTCTGATAAGGATTAAAGCAGGTGTTGGGGTCCAATATCCCAGGTAAAAAGGACCCAAGTAGGCAGATGTCATCTATGATTCGGAATCCACGATGATCTTTTGGGCTCAAACATCACCAGCATAGTTGAGCTCTTGGCAGCAGGTATCCATGATATCTGGAACTGGAATCGAAGTGCGTTGTCCAGTAGTCAGCTGATCGATGGCCTGATTCACGACTTGATTCCCTCTCTGGTATGGCTGGGTTCTCCTTGGAGTCAGATGATTAGTTTATCTGCAGACCTTAAATCACAGCCCAATCTCTGGTTCAACTTCAAATGCTGTCATCTATGATGCACTAGGAAAAAACAGCTTTCACCTGCAGATGTAAAGACTTAAAAACGCTCATTTAAATAGTCAGCATATTAATTCTTCATTGGTAGCTACTTATGGATCCAAAAAACAATATGTCATAAGATGTCAGATCTGTTTCGTTGGGGGTACCCCTATTAAAAATATTGCTAGCAGTAAAACAAACTGTCATTTCAATTCAGTCTGTGTTTGTCTAAGTCAATTTGTTTTTAAACAGTCAGAGTAAAAGTTTAAATTTATAAGCAACAAAGTTCAAGTCCTCCTTTATAGCTGTTTCCAGTTTGGCTGCGGTTGCAATTTCCACTCAATTAAAAACATGTCTCAAGTCATTATTAAAATAAAGTGAATCAATGTATTACAAAGGGAAATGTACTCAATAATAGGTCATTACAAGAAATTGGTCCCAATAATATTGGCATAATATTCAAAGTATCTGCATTTGTTCCATAATAATTAAAAAATAGCTTCAAAATTTAAACTGGTTTCAAAATTTAAACAAAATTAAACATACTTATACCAATACTTATTATACCAACCTTTCCCCCCTTATTGACACTTGTGTCAATATTGCTGCTTTTATTTTTACAACTAGAGGAGATGTGGAGCAAGAGGGTAACTAAAACTGATCCCATTAATATAATAATAAAAGTCAAATTTTATAGTTCTCTTACAGGGAAGATAAATACGTCCAGGGATAGAGAACAAACAAAACCAAAGAGAAGGTTGAGTATTTATTAGTTAAAGAGCCATGCTCCGTGGAGGTTGGTGTAAAAATCAAGAAGACTTCAGTTAATTATAATAAACTAGCCAACCCACATAATCAGGCCGCTTTTTAAATGATTTTTAAGCACAGAGGAAAAAATAAACATTTGAAAAATCCGTAATTTAATAAACCACCAAGAAAAGAAACATTGCAACAATGTACGCTACAAAGCAACATACAATTGTCCGTGACTGAACACCGGAGGAGCGCCTTCTCCTTCCAAAGTGAAGGACGGGGTTGAACGGCGCTCGTTCAGTACGCACTGCCCGCCCCCAACTCCCTACCTGAGTCGCTTTTGTCTGTGTACAGTTCACACACACCTGTGAGTCACGTTGACTTAATTTTCCAAACACCGCCTCAGTCAGTTTCCACGTTGATTTTTCATTGTTCTTTGCGGTTCTGGGTGCTTTTTTATATATAATCCACCAAGTCACCCGACCGGGGGGTGGGTTTACAAAGGGCAGGAACGTAATCAGTGCGAGCGTATGACTCGCACATACTGGGAATTTCTCGTTCGTAGGGAACAATTGCAAGCCACGGTCTCCATCACGAATGGGGTTCAATGGCTTACCCACTCCGGGTAGACACACATTGATCCATTCAGTGTAGCGCGCGTGCAGTACCGGACATACAAGTGCATCACAGACCTGTTAATGCTCAATCTCACGTGGCTGAAAGCCACTTGTCCCTCTAAGAATTTGGACGCCGACCGCTTATTTGTTTGTATTAAAAGTGGTAACCCTACCTGTGACTCACGTAGACTTTTCATTGCTCTGTGTGGTTTTGGCTGCCTTTCTATATATAATCCACCAAGACACCCGACCACGGGGGGAGGGGGTGTGTGTACAAAGTGCAGGAGCATCTAAGAAGACGCATGTTTGTCGCGGATGCAAATTGCTGTATGTAGCGTGTAAAACAGTTTGCTATGAGCAACAGTTTCGTCAATAAAATTTCTCCAAAAAAAACCCGACTGACAGAAACAAACAGTTACCTGAAGCAGGAATTTCTATAACATTGAAAGAAGTGTGGTTTCCATGAAATACATTTGAAGCGGCAGCCATGGAGGGCAAAAGAATAGTCAACATGGCTCACAGCTGGGTTTGGACCACAGTACAGACCAAAGCGAGTGAGTATGTGTTTGATGAGCTGTTTGATTTGGTGGGCAGTGGTCTGAGGTGCGTTCCTGAGCACGTAGGAGGAGGGGTAGAGTTTGTGGGCGGGCCGTTGTTCCTTCGCATGGTTTTTCATGGTGGACGCGGTTGGTGTCGAAACCGAAAAGAATAATGAAAAGTCAACGTGGCTTAGACGTGCATGTGGACTCCTAGCACAGACGAAAGGGGCTAACTGGGTGGTCGGTGAGTTTTTGCGTCCGGGCACATGGGCAGGCAGTGTGAATGTCTAGAGAGCGAGGGTAGACGCGGGCCGGTGAAAAAGGAGTGTTGGTGGGCAGGAAAAGTCTTCCGTGTTCCTGCAGGAGCATCTAAGAAGACGCATGTTTGTTGCTGATGCAAATTGCTGTATGTAGTGTGTAAAACAGTTTGCTATGGTGCAAGCGGTCATGCGTTGTAACTGAAAACTCGTAGACTGCTTACTTCATTGTGTTTTAACCTCAGTTGTAAAGGATTGTTTAAAAGATCCCATGAGATACCCCTCGCAAACCGTTTCACACGCTGCATATGGCGATTCACCTCCGCGAGAAACATGCCTCTATGAACAGTCAACGTAGCTCGGAGGTGCATGACATGAACATGACATTAACCTGACCTGCACTGCATGTTGCCTCCACGACAGACGAATATAAATGACGCCACTTTTTCTGTGTCCTCGCCTCCGACGTGGTGGGCGTGGCCCTGCGAGTTGTCGTCATATCCAATGGGCTTGGAGTTGGTGGGCGTGGCTCCTTCCTGGGTGCGCCATAGGTGTCTCACTTGTCGGCGGCTTAGTGAATCCACGCCCCTTCCGGTGTGCTTTTCATGGTTGTCTTGCCTTAGTGAATTATATACATAGATTTGTCATACTGTTCATTGTACCCCACCCTTATATGATCGTCAAGTATACCAGCAACCTCCAGAGAACATCTCATAGTTAGCATAGCAAGTAGAGTCAAGAAAGAAATCCACAATCTGGACGGGTAAATTCTTAATTACTTTTCCTTTTTGACATTAAATATAAAAAAAATAATTAGGCTCCACATTTCCTCTCCCATGTATCTAATTATAAAGCATTGTTCAAATGTACAAAGTTCTAAAAACATTTTTCTTTTTACACAAGGTGTTCACATTTGAGTGTATTTGGACCATATATAATTAATAAGGTCAATGAAGTAAAATATTTTATCCCTTCCCACTCAAAGCCCCTTAAATTATTTCAAAGGTTATTTAGCAGCAAAAAATAATCTTGGACTTCATCTCTAACCCCTTATAAAAAAGCTTAAGGTTTCTATACATGGATCCCAAGTAATATTTCTTTCTTTATTTTTATTAGTAATTATTTTAATTAAAATACCACATACATTTGGATCTTAGTTTTTTAGAATCTTAATAAAATTATTATTATTATTAAAATGTCTCATTCAAATTTTCATTAATGCATCAAAAATATAAAAGTGAACCTTCTATTAGTTTTGTTGTGATACCAGTATTCCCGTACATTTCACGTAAACATGTCAAAATTACACACAAAGGAAATGAGGAAAGAAATCAATATATCAGAATGCCCTATAATGCAAAATGTGCCTTTATTTATTTACTATGAGGCCCTCCAAGAAATTTGCACATTCCTACCCATATTTAGAATGAAGAACCCACTTCTTTATCAGGTAAATTTTTCCCAGAATCTGAAACTAAGAAAATACTTTAAATCTACTTCAGTTACATACACTGATTTCATTTCCTCATAACCTACTGCTAAAGTCACTTGATCTTGCACATTCTTTCATTTTTATCTTCCAGATGTTTTATTACACGTTTTTCAGAATGTTAACTCCAAAGAGCACAGGCTGTTTTTCTCTTAGTTAACCCCCCTTATTCCCTCTTTTTTTAGCATATTTTAGCATGGAACACTACCTGGACTGGAAGCCACTGTTTTTCTTCAGCTTCATTTACTATTTTAAAGAATGTCTCCTTCAATTGAAATTTACTCATTTTAATTAAAATCCTCCCTTTCATCAGAGTCTGGCCAGTACTCAAATGAAAGGGGTGCTCATATAGTATCATGCCTAATCTGGAGACTTTTTATACCACCTGTTCATATCTTTTTTTAATTTAGAATTAAGAGCTCTTTTAATTTCAACATTTACATTCACATTCTCACACACATTAATATCAATTATTTCATCCTTGCAAACAACACCACATATTTTTACACATACTCTCAAACCCACTGAAACTTATTTAACATGCACACATAGGGATCCCTTTAATACACTATATAACATACATAAAATCACCCAAACCATTGTTTTAATACATTCAACCTTACCCTAGTTTTGTTACTTATTATTACTTATTATTTATTGTTACACACTATATTTGGAAACAATGCAGCAAAGGAATCGGAAAGAGAAAATGAATTCTGAAGAAGAGAAAGTTCCATTCTCACTTAACATTACCAATCAGGACAAATGAATATAAACCAGCCTCTCTTGACGTTAGCTGGTGTTAACCCTAGGAAACATAACACAATCCTACTCAGCTCGAAACGGCGCCGGTTTCTAGATCAAGGAGACTCTATTGGCAAAATGACTCAGCAACAATGAGGAATTGCTTCCGTGGCGATCCTATTCCTGCGTCAATTAGGGCAAATCCAACTGTCGAGAAATCACGCAGTTCGATACCACAGCAAAACGGCACTCCCAACAAAAAGACTAAACTGTCATTGAAAATATTAACTCAAAACAAATAACATGTAAGCTTCCACACAAATCACAAATAAACTCGAAATCTTAGCATAAGTGCTAACCACTGCACCACCACACACTCCACTGTAATATTCCCTATAGAGCACAATTTCACATACACACATCACAAGAAAAAGAAGAGGACAGAAGTAAATTGAAAGACATTGTTTCCCTTGAATGTTATAGTTATCAAAAGTGCAGTTTTCCTTAAGACTTGACCAGGGTCCGAAGGAAAGATGCCTCGCATATTTTATAAACATTTGTATAATTAAAAGTGGATGCATTTTTCATTTTATCAAATGTTACACATACTCAAATTTATTTCAACCAATATTTACTCAGAGCTCTGGAAATTTATATGCACAAGGCAGTTTCAGCAAATCATAATTGAACTACATTACCCAGAAGTCTCCATGTTTTCGCTTTCTTACTCCCAAACACACACGCACACCCACAGAACAAACAACTTGCACGCTCACACATTTTTAGCATAATCATATTTACACACACACACATAGACACAGAGAACAATTAATGCTCACGCACACACATTGAATAAGTTCAGCACAGACATATTCACACACACAGACATTAGCGAGCGCCAGGTACCTTTGAAGTTAAATACAGTGCACTTTTCTTTTTTCGCGCATGATATTATTTTCAACGCTTGTTATTTTTTCCCCCACAAATATATATATATACAGATATACCTATTTACACACAAATCTATATACTCAAACATTTTTCTATCGCTTAATTTTCTTTTTGGTGCTATCCTTCTACATTTTTCTGACGGCTGCTTTACTTATCAGACTGTAAATACAGCTCGAATTGTTTTTAACAGGGAGTAACATGAAGCACAACTATTTGAATCGAGTTAACTTTTTCAAAATTTCGCATTTTAATATCCGAATTCTTAATATAGTACTTTTCTAATTTACCAAATGCTCGCACTTCTTCTAATTGTCTATATTTACGTTAATTATGCTTTCTTGATAATTTTACGAAATCCTACTGCTGCAAGGAAGGAAACCCATGCCAACTAAAAGTACTTAAATCCATCCATCCATTTTCCAACCCGCTGAATCCGAATACAGGGTCACGGGGGTCTGCTGGAGCCAATCCCAGCCAACACAGGGCACAAGGCAGGAACCAATCCTGGGCAGGGTGCCAACCCACCACAAGTATTTAAATCATGGCATTAAATTTATTTTTAAGAAATTATGTCACTTGAGCTACGTTAATGCTTTTCTGAATATATTTTTGTAATATATTCTTTCTCTGATCTTTAATTTATATTCGTCTTAATTAACTACTTTGGCTTTCATATATTTATTTGCTGTACCTCCTAACAGTGACAGCGTCTTGATAAAAATCTTCTCAATGTATCTTCCATGAAGAAATGCTTTGGTTATAAAATCTCACTCACACTCGTTATATGCTTGATTACTTTATTGTATCTCCCGGTACCCACTATTTGGGTCCGGAGCTCGCTCGCATTCACACTTGTCTCCGCTGTTGTGGCTTGTTTTATTACCACTAAGAAATAACGGAGCTTACGCAGTCACTCACTCATTCATTCCTTATTCGAGGGTGGGGCAATTAAAATATATATATATATATGTCTGGCTATACTTCACCTAGCTGCTTTTGGTATTTAATGGTTCAATCCTAATTACTGTTTTTCATTGTTATTTCTAATTTGGTCACAAAATCAGTTTCATCCACTATACTCAAATGCTCTTCCTGTCCCGTTTCTTTCTTTTCTCCTATTTCTCCCCCCGTATTTGTCACCGTTATTTGTTCTTTAAATTTTCCTTTTCCTTCTATCAGGGGAAACTCATATGACACACCTTAAGGTAGTGTCAATGAGATTCCACCCCCTATCTCTCCGTTTCCAAAGCACCAACTCGCTCTTTCTAATATGTTTCTTTTCATTGCTTCCCACAAAAACATTTGCATTATGTTCAGTTCGGTTCTCCTCTTATTTTCTCTTTGTTTGATAACATCTTCTATTTTATGATTTTTTATGTGATTCATCATTTCTTTGCACAGTTCCAGGTTAAATGAACCTTTTCGGGGCCAGCGGTTTTGAAAACGTTTTGTTCTCGTATGCCATTTTTGAGATGATTTTTCAATAAGATCTTTGTGGAGGGGGTCGTTACGCCCCAATATATCCACGGGCAACTCGCTCACACTCATTTTAACTCCCTGTAGCCGTGGGTTCCTATCGCCAATTTTAATTTTGATTTCCTATTTAAATTAGGTTTGATTTCACACAGGACCTTTCTTGTTCCATAGATTTTGCTGCCTAACTTTTCCACCACTTACAACCACAGTAATAAATCTTGTACTATCCTTCTCCTGAGTGTCAACCTTCCAGTATTTGCACAGCACTCTTCCTGTAATTCGATCTACAGCTCCTGCTATTTTTCTTGTTTCTCCTCAATAATCTGCAATATTTTTATTTCTCCTCTTTTACGTATATATTTATCTATTTATAGCACTGTTCTTTTATTCTCCTTCGAACACACGTAAAAATGTTCGATCCTATTCTGTCTTCTTTATTTCACAACTTATATCTTCCGCAATAATACTTTCTCTATACCCTTCTATAAACAGTGTATAAAGTCACAATTATAATTCTGAATAATAGCCCTTTCTCCTGCTCTACTGCTCCTCCCACCAGGTGAAATTTATTTTTAGTTAGTTCACACGCAGGTGTTTTCTATATTCTCTAAGTCAATATAGTTTATTTTACACATAAAAAGTTACACCCTAAAAATCCACATTCATACTCAGTCACACTCTTTAGCACCTAGTGTACTAATCCCTAATGCCCTGTTTTGCCCTAAAATAGTTTTTGTACCTCTGTACCATTCATTCTTCTCCAATCTGCACCTGTGTGCTTCACTCACCGCGTCACTTTTTTAAAGCGCTCCAAGCATTCTGCGCACCTGCACTGTAAAAAATTTCACTGTAAATTTACAGTAAATTACTGGCTACTAGTTGCATTACTTTTACAGTATTTTACTGTATCATATTACAGTACATTACAATAAAATTACCATACCACACTGTGACTTCACAGTAAACTGGGCAAGAAAATTACTGTGATGTAGCAGTATGTTGCTGTTGAATTACAATAATTAACCATTTTCAATTTACATTAATCTACTGTATTTTTACATGCTAACTGTAAAAGTAATGCAACTCAGTAGCCAGTAATTTACTGTAAATTTACAGGTGCAATAACAACATTAAATACTGTAAAGGACATTAAAACAACCTTGATCACCCATCCTATTTACCAAATTTTCCCAAATTTACATCAAGTTAAGTTCTGAAGGTCTCTAAAGTCCCCTTGTCCATCTCACTACTTGTTCACTTGTTCCTTGCATTTGTGGTTTTCTGTATGATGTTTGTACAAAATGTTTCCATCAGTGTCCCTGTAGTCAGGATTAGACTTTTATCAGTCACTTTACAACACATATAATCTTTAAATTATTGAAAATTAATAAAGTTAAACAAAAATAAAACAAAACACATTACTGTATGTGTTTTGCATATTTATTCAGCAGTGTTTCTTCAAACGTTAAATGCACAGAATACCTCAAGTATACACTTTTAAATTCAATAAAAGTCTTAACAGGCAGTTCAACTTTTTTTTTTTTTAAATTGCACAAACAAAATTATCTAAACCTCACATACAGTAAGTATATGTACAAGAAACAAAAACACATTTTTTACTGTACTGTATATCTAAAATCCTCTGTAGTAAACAACTTGCACATACTGTACCTCAGTGCCCGCAGTTATTATTGGCTGTCTAGTAGTCAACAGTGTATTATTTGTAAATATGTGCTACTTTTTCCAGATATGCAGACATCTGAAAGGGTCAAGTGAAAAGCAATCAATAATTCTGAAAGCATTTCCCTTTTAAAAGGTATATTTTAAGAAATTAAATTAAAGATATAAACTCCAGTGTTTAACATTTAAACGATAATGTTAAAAAACAAAATGTAATTATAAAGCAGTGTAACATTTTTAAAGACAGCAAGATAGAAATTAAACTGAGGCAAAACAGGGGATTAAAACACTTTAAATCAATTTGAATTATTAGGAGTCCTTTCTGAAAATGTCTACATTGACATCCATTCAAAATCAATTAGTTTCCTCAAAAGTGTGCAGACTTGTTGGTTGATGTGTCCGTGTTTCTTTTTTGATTTTGAGCCCGACTCTGGGTTAATACCCAAAAACCTGTAAACAAAATATAGAAGCTATTAGTTTTATTTGAGCTATTTCACACTGTTTTTCAAAAGACATTAAGTGCTGTTCCTTTCTACAGAATACTGATGCCTAACACTCCTCCTAAGTAGGAAAGCCAAACACAATTTCTCTGCCATTTTAACAATGTTGTGGTGATTTACTAGTCTCACTATTACCCTTGCTAGTGTTATCTACAATGTCAGTGTGTTAGTTTACCTTTGGATAAACTCCAATGTGGATGAGGCATCTTCAGGATACTGCAAGTTAAAGTTGTAATAACTTGCAAAGATTGTAGCAATACCATTGACAAAATCATGATGTGGTCCCATGACCACTTGTCCTTCAATTGACAACATCCAGGCTTTAGGCTTCATCATGTCATCTGAAATAAAAAAGATATTCATCACGTACTTATGCAAAGAAGTGGAATTCTTAATGAACAACAGTGTGAAAGGAATGGGTCGCTAACACAGGGTCTTAGATTACAACTATTAAAGGTCTGCACGCTGTTCTTCTGGTCTTTGCAAAGTAAAGAGCAGCTGCACAGACCTTCAAAACATATATGAGAAGGTAATACAGGTTTACATACTACTAAAGTTGCTGACACTATAAGCTACATGTGTTGTTAACATTACCTTGTATAATCAAGCGGGGTGTGCTTGGTAGCATCATTGTCCTCTGAACATCAGCACCTGTGGCACATGTCTGTAAAATACAGTAATACATAACTTTAAAATATGCTGGATATATGTACAGTACAGTGTGTACTGTATATCCCTTACTGAAGAGTAAAATGATGGCAGAAGAAAATCCCTTGACCCCAGTGATTCACAATTCTACAGTAGATTTAGCAAGGTGTGTATTTTACTAAAATTCAGTAGTCAGAGAACTGTGTGTCTACATGGGAGATTAAGAGTGTATGAATACAAGTATGAAGGTTAATATACTGTATTGTCTACCCGAGTTCCAGCATTGGCACCTACCTTTTTTACTCTTAGTCAGGTTGAGTTGAGCCATCATATTCATCTTATTGTTTCTATCAAACTAGTTCTTCATATAGAATACTGAACATTTACTGCTATATAAAAAATCAAGCACATCCAGCACTCCTCAAGATACCATATTAATTTTCTAAAATTTCAAGGCATTAATTTTAAAAATATAAAAAATAAATTCAACTCTAAAGCATTTTCAATGCCAGTTGGGTTCCTGGTCTATTGTAAGCAAAACTCAGTTTTCTATCTGTAAAACAATTACTTACATCTGCTTGAAGTAGGATTGCATCCTTGGGCTCCTTAAAGTATGCCATCAGGAGGAGAAGGACACATGCAGCCTTAACTGAAACCTCTGGTTCAAACTTAGACAGCACATCCTGAATTCCTGAATGATGGCTTAGTTCCTGGCAGAACTTTATAATTGTACTGCCTTTATTGTCCAGTGCCTCTTGCAGCTTGCTGAGGATAGATATGTCTGTTAGAAGCCTAAAGTGGGAGTAAAGACATCTTTGAGAGAAAAGGAAAGGCCATTCCTTCTGAACTTGTGCAATGTGTGGTGCAGGCACTCCATTAAGGTATCGGCGCTGGTGGATATAGGTCTTCTCCATAAGAGGTTCAGCTTTCTCTGCTCCACTCATCCCTAACTCGGAGAATATTTTAAGTAGCTGCATTTTCATGTCATCTAATGATGCCTCCGTTTCTCCAGCTGGCAGTTCTACAGGACACCACCTCACACATCCATACTGATCTACAGGGCCTCTTGCCTCCCCTGCTGCATTAGTGTGGGACCTTCTCTCTCTGCGTCGCCTTGCAAGAGTATTTGTTCTGTTTTTATATTCCACTCTTGTTTTAATTTGCTGAAGAAGAGAGTGGCAGCCCTCTCCAACCATGTCTCCTTTTTTTCCAACATCCAAAAACTTTTTGGGTGTTCCCTTACAATTCCTCGGACTACGCTGTGACACATTGCTCTAGTTGGGTTAAGATCATGTTCAAGCATCTGATCTACCACTGCTTTCACCATATCTTTTCTGTCTCCTGGTGATGGTCTTGTTTGATTTGCCACTGCTTTTTGAATTGCTGCTGGCATCCTATTCCAATTGACTTTGAACTCTGCATACCATGGCCTGCCAGGATGTGGGGACGAAGAAACAGAGGAGTTTGAACTGCTTGAGGAGTTAGAAGATAGGATGAGTGGAGTGCTCATGGGGCTTGATGAGAGGGATGAAGAGGCAGCAGCATCCAGTTCACTTTGAACTGTTACAAGTCCTAGAGATGATAGCAAAAAAGATCAATGGAAAAAACACAAAAAGCAGCACACTAAATTAATTTATGATAAATTACATTCTTCCTGTTCAATATATTATATTGGTAGCCACTGAAAAGAAACAGAATGAAGGACACTAGTAAGAGAAAGACATGATTTTTCAGGTCAATGAGTTCGCCCTTCAATAATCTTTGAACTTCAGTGTTAATTGTTCAGCTTACCAATGGCAGTTATCAAAATATATATTTACCTTCATTTTTAATGCTGTTTAACAGTTTGCGACACTGGATTGGCCTAATGTGTTTCTCCAGATCCTTCTCTTGTACAAAAGCAAGGTCTTCTCTGCTTTCCACACCAAGCTCTTCTAACCGTTCAAGAAGAGATGTTAAGGATTCATTTGAGAGGCTTGGCAAAATAGATAGCACCACTTCCCTTATGTCTTGACTCATTTTCTAAAAGAGAGTTGGGAGCAGACAGTCAAATATCAACCAATTAATTCATAAAACCCTTGATTATTTGTTTATTATCAGTAATGCGTTATTTGCTACAATTGTATCTCTGTATGATTTTATGTTTTATTCAGGCACTAGTGAGTACTCCAAGAAGTGAAAGCATTCACAAACTACAGACTATCCCTATCTCAGTTTGATTTCAATTGAATTAGAAAATTTAACTCTTCATTTATAGGTAAATGTGCTGGAATCTTCAAAGGCAATTTCTGAATCATATCCTTCTATAATACTTTCACCACAATACAAAGATGTTATTTAAAAGACATATATATACAAAGTCCTATATACATATATGTGTTCTTTAAAAGAACCTCACAGACTCTTCCTACTCCATTATTTATCTATCCTTTCTACTTACACAATTTCTAAAAAAGAATGATGAAGAACAATTAGCAGTAGGTCACACACATTATAAGCCGGAAGTGGGTAGTAGTCAAGCAAATCATCTTGCTTTATACAAACATAATCCTTTTGGACTACTCCTAATTTACAATAGACACCTATATCTCTCAACTTCACAAAGGTATGCTTCTCTGTAACAAAGTATGCAGAATCGTGGACAGTAAGGACCAGAATAATCTTCCCAACATAAAGTTCTTCATCTCTACTTCCAAGCAAAACAAACATTCCTTTCCTGTATGCTGTGCCTTTCACAGTCACTTCATTGCCTGCCACTGTAGACTGTGACTCAAAATTATAACTGGCAACAGATTCTCTGATTTTGTCATTATAATCATTCACAAAAAACTGTGTACCCCTGTGTACCTGTACAACTGGAGGGAACAGGCTGCCTGCACTCAAGTAAGCCTGAAGAAGCTGATGTCTTTCTGCCAGTGTTTTGCACAGATTTTTAAAGTTGTGTAGCTTTCTGGCACATGTTTTGAAAAATGAGTGCTTACTTTCAAACCTTAATGTCCAAAGGCGAATAAGTGGACCAAAGTGGAGTATAAGTTCAGGATAATGGCACATATAATGATGCTTAGGCCTTAAAGGGTGATTAGGGAAAAGCTTTTTCCTACTGTGTAGATATTCTTCAATTATGACTTTGAGATATGCTACTTGGCCTGCTGCAATAGCTGGTGCACAGACAAGCTCCACTACCTCTCTTAGTTGTAAAAGGAGTTGCCATACCTCGTTTTCACAGGGATCTTGAATTCTGTCACCTATCAAGAGAGGTAACAATCTAAGAAAACACCAATTTTGAACTGCATGTCCATTTAGTCGTTCACTACCAGGGGAAACATCTGCAGGTTTGTCATTGCCATCATTTCCCTGATATTTGAATTGGTTCTTACATCTGTTTAATTGCAAGTAAGTGAAGTGCTTCTCATGTATTAAATGACCAACAAACAAAGCGAGGTCATACGACACAATACCTTCAAACAAGTCATGGGCTAGACACGGTGGGAGCCCAGGCTGGCAAACATGGAAATAAGAAAGTTGGTTAAAAGGAGAGTCACACTTGATACCTGATACAGCAGGGTCTAAACCCTGAACATGACATTTATATGACTGTATTGTCCTCACAGCACCACACAAGTATGGTTCTTTAATAAATTTTGCTTTATCTATTTCACAGTAGCGGCAAAAACGATCAGCCCGACTGAAGTTTTCCAGAAAACCTCCAATACAATGGGATCCCAAGTTGTCTCCTGAAATGGCAATCAGAGTGCCTTTTACAAATCTGCCATCACTTATCAAAATCCCTCTCTCTTCTAGAAATTTGAGGTCCTTGATCAAAGATTCAAAAATTTTGGTCACTCCAAAGTATTTTAAGTTCTGCTCCTACATAAGAGAACAAGTTGCATGTGAGCTGTAGTGGATCTATTATGTGGCAAAATTTCAGCCAGGGTTAAGTATACAGCTAAAACTTTATGTTTTTTTCTCCCTGAACCAAGTGGGTTTACAACCTCAAAGGCATCCTGATATAAAATCAAACCAATAGAAGAAGGTTCTATTTTCAATAGTGGATTACTTCGAACTCCCTCTCCATCTCCAACATCCTTATAGACATTTTCAGTGGATGCTTGAGAATGTGCTAAGGCATACTGTTCTCTTACAGACTCGCTTTTGAACAATGCAAGTAAAGTCTCTTGTATTGGTACATACTGGGCAAAGCATTCTTTGCCATTTTCATCAGTGCCGAGAAACAAGGGTACGGGCTCAACATAGTTAAAATTCTTTTTAAATACAGTCTTTCTCTTTTGTTCTGTACTTAGAAGTTCCTTGTTATACATCTTAAGGAGATCCCCTGTTCATTTCATCAATTATGTCACTTATAGTGGCCTCTGGAATTCCAAGTGCCTTCAATTTCTCAATCAGAATCTTAAGTAAATGTGAAAGTCCAATGTCATGGGCATTTTGAAAGTCCTCAATGATTGTCTGTATGGTACTTGCTGGTAACAATACCTTAGCTTGTAATTTCAGATAAAGAAGTGTAATGTTTTGTAAAAACAAAGTTTCATCCACAGCCAGTGGCCTTTCTGGTTCACAATCATCCTCATCAAAAATATTTGAATCTGTCTGACTAGGAACACCAAAGGGATCCATGGGAACAGATGTATCTAGAATTGAATCATCTAGGTCCTCTGAGCCTCTATGTTTCCTTGAAATATGCGAGGCTAAACTTGACTTAACTGTAAAAATGCTCTCACAACCTCTGAATGGGCATTTGATTTTCAGTCCTTGTTTTATGTGTGATTTTAAATGCTTTATGAAAGAGGTCAAAGCGTCACACTTAACTTCACATGACTGAACCACACAGTTTAGAGGTGTAATGAACTGCCTGTAGTGCCGCAGAGTAGGAACTGCTTCCTTATGGTCTCTATATATGTGTGTTTTCAGAACACTGGCTTTGCGGTACATCCGAGAACACGTAGGCACACCACACTGATAATGATAATTGGGAGTGTTACTGTGCAGCTTTGTGTGTTGAATAAACTGAGTAACATTACTACAGATATACTGGCACTTACTAAATTTACAATGGAACATTGTGAATTGATAGGCAATTTTATTTAATGGCTAATAGAGTCAAAAATACCTTGCTAAGACTGCCTTTTCTAACACAGACCAGCTAACAATAACTAAAAAATGTGGAAAATGCAATATGGTTTGGATCCCAAAGGGAAATGTTAACACACACACAAAAAAACTACACTATGTATCTACAAAAAAAAGTTAAACCAGTAAGAATCCATTAAAATACCATTTGAAGTCAAATTTCTATCAACCGTGCTTAAATCAATACATTTGCTTCCATGTATTACTTTTGCCTGTGGAGTTTACCATAAATTAATTTATTTATATTTATATATATATATTTATGCTATTCCTGAGCTAACATCTTTAATCACAGTTGAAAACAAAAGCACATAAACTTAATCAAAATGCACAAATTAAAACTGTTTAAAAATACATGAACTAAAACTACATGAAAAAGCTGACATTGAAACAATATGAAAACGCTTTCCTGAAGCTATAAGATAAGACACGAGTTAAAAAAATGCACAAAATGAAACGGTTTGAAAATGCTAGAACTTAAATTTTATGAAAGAAATCACTAATTACAGCTGTAAACATTAATATATATTGAAAGGCATGATTTAAAGTAGATTGAGAAATGCACAAACTGAAATTAAACGAAACTGCACGTACTCAAACAATGTGAGAAAGTACAAACTGAAAGCGCGCAGTATGTAAGTTTTCTAATACACTCCGTGGTAAAGTCTTAAAATGACTGCATAACTTCCTCTCTAACAATACAAAACAGAAATTATTATAATGATAATGGAGAAAGGCAATGAATGTTAAGTTAATTACCGTTTGTATAAGTAACAAGCACACTACAACGCCATTTTATTACTTTCTTCCACTCTCTGAGCATGTAATATCCCACAGTGCAACGGGGTCTTCTCCAAATACAATTTTACAGTAATTTGCTGTCTTTTGACAGACGACAGCGTATCTTACTGTGATTACAACAAAAATTCTGAATACAGTATTTTATTGTGAAAACTTACAGTTAACACCTGTGAAATCCTGGCAATTTTTTACAGTGTGTATGTGCGTCAACAATTGCCGCGACGCTTTTTTCTAAAAAAGCGCTCCATTCACACAGCACTTGAGTACATAGCACTTGTGTGACTCCCTACCTACCCAAAAGAGAAATCATAAAATAAAATAAAGTTCTAATTCCCTTATCTGTCCCTTGTACTAGCACACTCACTCCACCTGTTGACACGGATCCCTTTCACCAGCTCTCTATACGAACTTGAAAGTGTTTATCCGAACAGGAATTTCTGCCTATTTAGCCAATCCCCTTCTCTAATTCAGGGCAGCAACAATAGGTCTCCAAGCGCACCTGAATTAACTCCTTTACTGTGGCACAATCAGAAGGAACTGCTGTTAGCTTTCCCCAAAGATTGGCTCCCTCTCGAGACAAGCAGAATTTTACGACATCTCACCCGTCTCACTGGAGAACATACAGCCACAGCAAAAGATGCCAGCTCAGGAATTCCACACCTATCTATACTCGGAAAGCCGTCGTTACGGCAACTTTAGTATACTCTGGGTTCGCCGTTACTAGGGCAATCCTCGTATTTGATAGGATTTCAACACCACCCGTTACAATGCAGGCCTCCGTCCCCCGGATCGGAGGGAGCTAAATTCTGCACCGTGCAGTCCCCTGTCCCCCGGATCAGGGCGTTCTCTGTTAAATACCAAAAAACTCAAATTCGCATTATTTTACTGCACTCTCATTCATACACACACATTCATATAAGCTGTACAGTCTCCACACATTCCATTAAGTCTGTCTGCCCATCCTTTATTCCTACCTGTTCGTTTTAGAAAGGCCAAATGCTGTTTGTCTCCGTTGGAGGGGCAGATGCTCTCTGAAACTTCACACAAATTAGTTTAGCGAAAATATCGCTTACCTTACAGGTGGCCACCAACTGTGCCCGTTTCGTAGAGCCTCGCCCCTGCCGCTGGATTCATGCAGGTGACCTGTTATTTCCTCACGTCAGGGTCACCAATCTGTCGTGGCGAAAAATTCATCATCAGAAGGCTTTTTACCTAAAAATAAAGGCTATTAGGACTCGAGATAGACAGACAGAGTTTTAAGGCTTTATTGCAATAAATCAACCACACGGACTCAACCCAATTCGGCCGAGTGAGATTGAGCCCCGATCATTACAGCCATTGAAGTTTTTATAACAATTTCTTATCATTTTGACTCATTCAATTAGCTCATTCTGCACCTGGTTTTACTGTCCATTGTTCCGCTTGGTGTCTGTTCGGCTTATTTTGATTGGTCTAAGACTGGGTGGATGGCTTCCTCCCATTAACTTCTCTCATTCCCTTCTACTTCTGTCCGGCCAACCTTGAGTTTCCATGGGAACCCTTATTATCTCCTTACTATTCCTATCACTGGCCCCCTTATGGAATGTGTTATTTTTCTATGCTGTTCCCATTTTCTCTACCTGGCCAAGGCTTCAATTCCATATATGGGTTTCCTCTCATCATTTTCTCTCTTAAGCCTTCCAAACTTTTTACAATAGTGACCTGAAGCTTAAGCTTTAAAAAGAAGTATAGTATTTGCTTTTATTTAATCATTGCTTGGCATGCTTGATTTGTCTTAATTTCCACACTAAAGTTAATTGCTAATATATTCTTATAATATTTTTGCTAATGCCTAATGCATTAGGTCAGCATGACCCTTCTTACAGCAAAAGTCTTTCTGCTGATTCACCAACCCAGCTGGTTTCAGAGCCATCTTTATCTCTTCCTAGCCTTGAATCACAGGTGTTCTCAAACTCTTATCCTGTCCAAAACTGGTCTCGGTGTATCAATTAGCTGTTCTTTTCTTACTTTGGAAATTTTAATGTAAGCCTAAAAATAATAAAATAATATAACTGATTTTTTAGTTAACTATTTGCTAGACCTATCGTATTTGCTTTAATATTTTAATTTATGCTTAATCTAATGTTTAAGAAGCTTTTAATTACTTTTTATGGCTTATATGTTAATTTGCTATCCTCTCATGCCAATAAAAAGATTTCCTTCTACATCTTTCAGATGAAGAAGTAACTTTGCATGCCGGTACTTTAAATTAAATAAAGAATTTATTCAAAAAAGTGTTTTAGTTGTTGATTTTATTAATAAAATGTATGATAAATTATCGGGAAGTTTAAAATAAAAATTTTCTTTTGATTTACGATCAACATCTTGCGTTACGACCCGAATGTGGTCACGTGTATCCGCTTGCGCGATTGTAAACAAACAACCGAGAGCGTTAGTAGCGTCAGTCGGAGCCCAGATACATGTGTTTGTAGATGTTATTTCGGTCAGTGCAGTGATTTATCTATATATATAATTCATTAAGACCATGCAAGCAAGAAACATAATTGCTAAGGAAGGAAGAGAAGGTAAAGAAAGCGATCACAATTGAAACGAAGATGGAAAT
>NC_053163.1:18699166-18717302 GCF_016835505.1 Polypterus senegalus
GCCGCCAGGGAATGGTGGGGTATTAACTTTCTCCCTCTGCTTCCTCATAGGAAAAAGACCGTCCTGCACCATAGGCATGGATGACGCAGTCGATACTTCCGCCCTTCCTCCGCCATCTTGCCCTGGCGTCATCCTTCCCATCCTCCCTTGCGGTCCTTCCCGACATTCCTCCACTTCCGGCTCCTCCCCAATAAAATGGCGCGGCGCCAGGAGTGGCGTCGCGATATGAACTGTTTGTTTATGATTTTGACCTGTTTTTGTTTATCTGTACAATATCACGGGGCGGAAAACCCCAACCCTTGCTACTGTCTCTCGGTCCTTTACAACTGGCGTAGTCGGCAGGATAAGATCCCGGAATGGCGGAGGGACAGGACCTGAACACCGTGCTGCAGGGAATGAGCAGCCCAGCTCCAGGCCCTGCAGCAAGCGCCAAGCGCTACCAACCGGGAGCTGGAGGCCACGAGGCCAGGTTAGTGGAAGCCCAGGCGAGACCAGACCGCCCAGGCAGCCGCCTCATCCTATAGTACCGATGGGCCCGCCGGAGGGCGTCGATGCCTACCTGGGCATGTTTGAGAGGGCGGCCACCGGAGCAGTGGCAGCGGTCAGTGGCGTCCATCTTGGCGCCATACCTAAAGGACCAGCTGCGGCTATTATGACCTCCCTGAGGAGGAGGCGCTAATTACGACCTCCTCAAGCCCGAAATATTGGCCCTTCGGCATTAGCCGGGCCAGCAGCGGCGAATGGCGGAACTGGGTCTTTGACCCGAAAAGCCCTTCGCGCCCAGGCGTTGAGTTCTGGGGCAAGATGGGCGCTGGCTACGGCCAGAGAGCCCGGCAGGCGGAAAGTGTCGGCGGGTGGCCTGTGAAGGCCTGGTCAATGCAATGCCCAGTTCCCTCGCCCAGCAGGTCGGGGCACGCCTATCAAAATGTCGGGCCTCCTCGGCGTCCTGGAGCGTCAGTTGGCGGTCCTCCGACTTGGGGTCAGAAAAGCCTGCTGCGGGAACCCGGCAGGGGCGGCCACCCGAGCCCCTCGGCAGCGCTGCAGAAGCGCCAGCCAGAGCCAAAGAGGCGGGTCCGCGCGCTGTTTCAAGTGTGGCGAGACCGGCCACCTGCTGCCAAACTGCCCCATCACATGCCCGGAGCCTATGGACTGCAGCTGGACATCAGCGGAGAGGTATTGTACCGCCGCATCCCTTGGCGAGTCGAATCACGGAGTGGTGTTGCTAAATGGAGCGCGCCGTGGTGGCTTTGTTTGATTCCGGCAGCAACATTACCATTGTTGCTTTCGCCGTTTAGTCTTACGCAACAGTGGTTAAAGCAACATTTGTTGGTTACCTGTGTACATGGGGGACTAGGTCATATCGTTCCGCTCACTGCTATCTTACCTGGAAGGGGAACCAATCAAATGGCGGTGCTGTGTTACCTGACCCCCCTTCCCAGTGATCCTGGGACAAGACTGGTCTAAAAGAATCAGCGGTAAGCCATTAGCGCTCCGGGGCCTCGTTGGATCTTGTCATGAGGGAAAAGGCACCCTCAGCGGCCTCCACGCCGTGCACAAGGGCAGGCCCTATGGGCTGGTGTCTCGGGGACCTTTCGTGGCTACGGACCTTGACCGGAAGATTCCGCGGAGAAGGGACTAGCCAGGGAACTCTCCCGGGCCCAGGCCCCAAGACCCTCTCGGCGGCCTGGACCATCAATTTGGTCCACCCGGCCTCCTTTAAGAGGAGCAGTGGAATGATGACTCCCTGCGCTTTGCCGGAGCGATTGTTCTGCCTAACAGCTCGACAGCGGACGGATCCACACGCGGGAACCCTTCTTTGTCCTTGAAATGATCTGTTGTACCGGTGGCTACCCATGAGGCGAGGTCGCGGAAGTTGTTGCTAATTCAGCGTACCTTCCGGCGGGAGATATGCGAGTTGGCACATGCTCACCTCCTAAGCCCACCTCGGGGCGAAAAACACTGGAAGGATTAAGCTCCGCTTTTACTGGCCTGGGATCAATGAGGAGGTCCGGCGGTTCTGTCAATCCTGTCGGTGCCAGACCCGCCAGATTCCTAGGAGGGACCGTGCTCCTCTAGTCCCTATTCCCCTCGTGGACATCCCCTTTGAAAGGATAGGGGTCGATTTGGTGGGACCCTGGAGCCCTCAACCCGTGGCCACAAGTATATCCTAGTCATGGTGGACTATGCCACCCGGTACCCAGAGCGGTTCCCCTGCGCTCGCTAATACTAAAAGCATCGCGGGAACTGGTTAACTTGTTTTCCGCGTGGGCATACCCAAGGAGGTCCTCACGGACCAGAATGCGCCCTTCACTTGGATCGTTCAAGGAGGTGGCCAAATTACTGCAGATAAAGCACCTGAAAGCGTCAGTCTATCACCCGCAAACTGGCGGGTTGGTGAGCGATTTAATCAGGCGCTTAAGCAGATGCTCCGCAAGGTAGTCAGCGGGGCGGCAGGAACTGGGACCAGCTCCTCCCGCTCGTGCTTTTGCCTACGGGAGGTACCCCAGGCCTCTACGGGCTTCTCCCCTTTTGAATTACTATACGAGGCGACAACCCGGGGAATCCTCGACATCCTAAAGAAGGCTGGGAGGCGAGGCTCTTCCCTCCTCTAATATTTTAGATGCGTGGCGCAACTGCGACCGACTCACAAAGATCAGGCCCCTCCTAAAAGAGCGTGACTGCGTGCGCAAGCAGCGCAGGCCGGTGTTACAACCGCAACTCCGTCCTCAGGGAGTTCGCCCGGGGACGAGTTATGGTGCTCGTCCCGACCTCCCACTTTCGAAGCTGCTGCGCTCACTGGCAAGGGCCTTACGAGGTTAAGGAGAAAAGGACTCGTCGACTATTTGGTAAAACAGCCCAACGTCGACCGGTGAGAGGATCTATCATGTCAACCTGTTAAAGCCCTGGAGATAGAGAGGAGCTCCCAGCTCCGTAGGTCACTCTCCCTTTTAGCAAGCACAACTGCCCTTAACCTCGGTGAAGAGCTGACCCCCAAGCAGCGGCAGGAGTTAGCCCAAACACTCCGAGCCATCCCGAGGTAGTGGCGAGTCACCCGGCGGACGGCGCTGATTGAGCCGCGATATAGTCCGGGCCGGGGTGTCGTCCGGGAGAGGCCCTACCGACTCCGGAGGCAAAGCAGCGCAGAGGTCGAACTGGAGGTGAAGCGTATGTTGGACATGGACATAATTGAAGAGCCATAGTCCCTGGTCCAGCCCTATTGTCCTCGTCTCCAAGCCAGGCGGCTCCTGGAGGTTCTGTAATGACTTTAGGCGTCTGAATCAGATCTCCAAGTTCGATGCCTACCCCATGCCCGCATTGGCGACCTCCTTGGCGGCTGGAGTGCGGCTCGATATCTGACTACCCTTGACATGACAAAGGGTATTGGCAAATTCCTTTAGCGGCATCCGCAAAGGAGAAAGCGGCCTTTAGCACCCCTAGCGGGCACTGGCAGTACAAGGTCCTCCCATTTGGGCTGCACGGGGCCCGGCGACCTTCAGCGTCTGGTAGATAGAGTGCTGGCCCTCCCAGTCCTATAGTGCCGCCTACCTGGATGGCGTTGTCATCTATTCCGGCACCTGGGAGGAGCATCTACTGCAGGTGCAGCTGTCCTCCGAACACTGGCTAAAGCCGGCCTCGCGTTGTTCAAAAATAACCTAACTGTGGTGTATCACACCTGAGTTCAATTTCGTAGCCACCCCAAGCCTGATTACTGCCACACCTGTTTCAATCAAGAAATCACTTAAATAGGAGCTGCCTGACACAGAGAAGTAGACCAAAAGCACCTCAAAAGCTAGACATCATGCCAAGATCCAAAGAAATTCAGGAACAAATGAGAACAGAAGTAATTGAGATCTATCAGTCTGGTAAAGGTTATAAAGCCATTTCTAAAGCTGTGGGACTCCAGCGAACCACAGTGAGAGCCATTATCCACAAATGGCAAAAACATGGAACAGTGGTGAACCTTCCCAGGAGTGGCGGCTGACCAAAATTACCCCAAGGCGCAGAAGCGACTCATCCGAGAGGTCACAAAGACCCCTGGACAATGTCTAAAGAACTGCAGGCCTCACTTGCCTCAATTAAGGTCAGTGTTCACGACTCCACCATAAGAAAGAGACTGGGCAAAACGGCCAGCATGGCAGATTTCAAGGCGCAAAACCACTGTTAAGCAAAAGAACATTAGGGCTCGTCTCAATTTTGCTAAGAAACATCTCAATGATTGCCAAGACTTTTGGGAAAATACCTTGTGGACTGATGAGACAAAAGTTGAACTTTTTGGAAGGCAAATGTCCCGTTACATCTGGCGTAAAAGGAACACAGCATTTCAGAAAAGAACATCATACCAACAGTAAAATAAGGTGGTGGTAGTGTGATGGTCTGGGGTTGTTTTGCTGCTTCAGGACCTGGAAGGCTTGCTGTGATAGATGGAACCATGAATTCTACTGTCTACCAAAAATCCTGAAGGAGAATGTCCGGCCATCTGTTCGTCAACTCAAGCTGAAGCAATCTTGGGTGCTGCAACAGGACAATGACCCAAAACACACCAGCAAATCCACCTCCGAATGGCTGAAGAAAAACAAAATGAAGACTTTGGAGTGGCCTAGTCAAAGTCCTGACCTGAATCAATTGAGATGCTATGGCATGACCTTAAAAGGCGGTTCATGCTAGAAAACCCTCAAATAAAGCTGAATTACAACAATTCTGCAAAGATGAGTGGGCCAAAATTCCTCCAGAGCTGTAAAAGACTCATTGCAAGTTATACATAAGCAGCTTGATTGCAGTTATTGCTGCTAAGGGTGGCCCAACCAGTTATTAGGTTCAGGGGCAATTACTTTTCACACAGGGCCATGTAGGTTTGGATTTTTTTCTCCCTAAATAATAAAACCATCATTTAAAAACTGCATTTTGTGTTTACTTGTGTTATATTTGACTAATAGTTAAATGTGTTTGATGAGCAGAAACACTTTGTGTGACAAACATGCAAAAGAATAAGAAATCAGGAAGGGGGCAAATAGTTTTTCACACCACAGTATATATATATATATATATATATATGTGTATATACTGTATATAATTAAAGGAACACTTTGAAAACACATCAGATCTCAATGGGAAAAGAAATCCTCCTGGATATCTATACTGATATAGACTGGGTAATGTATTAGGAGCGAAAGGATGCCACATCGTTTGATGGAAATGAAAATGATCAACCTACAGAGCCCTGAATTCAAAGACGCCCCAAAAATCAGAGTGAAAAAATTATTTGGCAGGCTAGTCCATTTTGCCAAAATTTAATTGCAGCAACTCCAAATTGTACGCAGCACTTTGTATGGCCCCTGTGTTCTTGTATACATGCCTGACAACATTGGTGCATGCTTCTAATGAGATGACAGATGGTGTTGTGGGGGATCTCCTCCCAGATCTGGACCAGGGCATCACTGAGCTCCTGGACAGTCTGAGGTGCAACCTGGTGGCATTGGATGGACCAAAACATAATGTCCCAGAGGTGTTCTATTGGATTTAGGTCAGGAAAGTGTGGTGGCCAGTCAATGGTATCAATTCCTTCATCCTCCAGGAACTGCCTGCATACTCTCACCACATGAGGCCAGGAATTGTCGTGCACCAGGAGCCACTGTACCAGCATAGGGTCTGACAATGGGTCCAAGGATTACATCCCTATACCTAATGGCAGCCAAGGTGCCTTTGTCAAGCCTGTAGCGGTCTGTGTGACCCTCCATGGATATGCCTCCCCAGACAATCATTAACCCACCACAAACTGCTCATGCTGAATGATGTTACAGGCAGCATAATGTTCTCCATGGCTTCTCCAGACCCTTTCACTTCTGTCACGTGCTCAGGGTGAACCTGCTCTCATCTGTAAAAGCACAGGGCACCAGTGGTGCATCTGCCAATTCTGGTATTCTATGGCGAATGCCAATCGAGCTGCATGCTGCTGGGAAATGGGGCCCTTGGGTCACCCTCATGAAGTCTTTCTGTTTGTTTGGTCAGAGACATTCACACCAGTGGCCTGCTGGAGGTCATTTTGTAGGGCTCTGGCAGTGCTCATCCTGTTCCTCCTTGCCCAAAGGAGCAGATACTGGTCCTGCTGATGGGTTATGGCTCTTCTATGGCCCTCTCCAGCTCTCCTAGAGTAACTGCTTGTCTCCTAGAATCTCATCCATGCCCTTGAGACTGTGCAAGGAGACACAGCAAACCTTCTGGCAATGACACATATTGTGCCATCCTGGAGAAGTTGGACTACCTGTGCAACCTCTGTAGGGTCCAGGTATCGCCTCATGCTACCAGTAGTGACACTGACTGTAGCCAAATGCAAAACTAGTGAAGAAACAGTCAGAAAAGATGAGGAGGGAAAAATGTCAATGGTCTCCACCTGTTAAACCAGTCCTGTTTTGGGGGTCATCTCATTGTTGCCCCTCTAGTGCATCTGTTGTTAATTTCATTAACACCACAGCAGCTGAAACTGATTAACAACCCCCTCTGCTACTTAACTGACCAGATTAATATCCCAGACGTTTCATTGACTTTATGCTATACTCTGATTAAAAAGTGTTCCTTTAATTCTTTTGAGCAGTATATATATATATATATATATATATATATATATATATATATATATATATATATATATATTAAAATGTACCATGTAGTTATATGGGAATAATGTATTTTCTTCTTTTTAACAATATCTTCATCTTGATTTTAATTCTACTTTTCTAGGTGTTCTTATTGTTTAATTAATCCATTATTTACTAATTAGTGAATTAGTGAGTCTGATGCTAAAGTATTGCAGCCTTTGATTATTCTGTGTTGTTTGCCAGCGTGTCTGCTCTGCTCATTTTTAATGGTCAGTAATAAGATACAACGAAGGGGAAAATATAATGAAATCAACAAAAGAGAATTAAGAGTTTAAATCTATAGGAAAAGCAGAAATATCTCTAAATGTCTTATAAATGTTAAAATCATGCTGCTGTGCTTTTCTGAATGTAGAATAAAAGAAAAAAAAAGTAATACCAGCTAATTAAATGAGATCAGTGCTGTCAGGTGTTGTCACTGATTAGGAATCTGGTTGGAACAAAAACCTGCAGCCACTGTGTGCCGCCAGGATCGAGGTTGCGAAAAAAACTGGATTAAGGGATAGGTGTAAACTTAAACTGACGTGTACATTGTTAAAATAAAAAAGATTGTCATGTGTCCTTAGCTGCACAAGCCGTTGTTCTGAAATTAACAAAAAAAAATTAGTGATGGTGGTGTGCCGGTGCCCTTTTCACTCAGAGTCAAAACCCAGGCTCTTTTGCCTTTTGCGCATGCGTGGAGCAAAACGCGCTTAGTATTCTAAAATAGTGCGAGGCAGTAATTAATAATAATAGTTATAATAATAATTCTTTACATTTATATAGCGCTTTTCTTACTACTCAAAGCGCTTTTCAAACAGGGAGGACCCGGGAAGAGAACCCGGATCTCCTAACTGCGAGGCAGCAGCGCTACCACTGCGTAACACAAGGGGGATGCCATTCCATATTGGGTTAACCAAAAGGTGTCAATGGCTTAATGTGCGATGTGTGATTATTTCAATAAAGAGTCAAATATGATCATAGGATACGACACACATACAAGAAGAGGAAGAGCATCCTGTCCCTTAACAAGCTGTAAGAGAATATTGCAGTTTTTTCTCACCATATGGTAGTCCCCTCTCTAGATCAGCAAAAGTTCTTATTTCTTATACATCAGATGGAAGTGTCCAACCTGTCATTGACAGCCAAGTAACTCATCGGCCTACCTCCGTATAGTCAGGAGTGTTACCTATGACTAAGCTGTTAATGCTTTGGCTATTGAAGTTCTTACTTTTTGACTGTTCAGCTTTGATCGTGTGCTTACCATTCTGACCAGAGGTTAACCTTTACAGTTCAGTGAATTTAGAAAATATTTCATATGTTTGAATGTGTTGACTGTCTTTTTAGTCCAGCACCAGAGGCTTCCTTATTTAAGCAGGGCATTGAGTTTGCAATTTTTTTTTAAATAGTAAGCCGTGGTTTGCTTAGGGGTTTCTTCACTTTATGTGCTGCAGTTAGTTTTGTATTGAGAAAATCCATTTGGGTTCATTGGCTTTTTGATTTATAGCCATTCACATGTGTTGTTCATTTGGATTTTATCCAGCCATTGTGTTTCTACTTCAAAACTAAACATTCAGTTATTCAGTTAGCATTTATTTTCTGGTGGTGCTCTGTGCCCCATAGCTTTCATTGAAAACGTCATGGCAGGCAAGATGTTTTTTACAATCTTTAGAAAACTCTTTACTTTAGAGCACGACTTCACGTGGCAAATACATAACATGTTTGTGAAGAAATAAAGTTTGACTTAAAAAGTAATGAGCCGGTGTCACATTATGCAGCTTTTAGTTGTGGGGCATTTCAGACTTGCTTATTGCAGTTGATGATCTTGTCGCCAGAGAATGTCAACTTAAAATGATTGGAAATCGCTGATCATGTCACATTTAGTAACTGTGTGCCAACTTTCCAGTGCAGTTGTGCCCACCCCTTTTGTGATAGCCAATAGCGTGCTACCTAATAGTGCCAGTGCTGTACGAAGGGTTAATGGCTATGGCAATTTTAGCCACAATTTTGGTCTTTTTCATTTTTCCCATTCTGTTGTGGTCCATATAACCTGAGACATCAGACAGATGAGCTTCTCCTCTGGCTCTGAGGTCCAAAATACAAAAAACTCTTATTCTTTGTCACTGTATTATATGAATTGTACTTCGAATAAGCATTCATTGTACTCAGGGCTCACCCCTACAATAAAGACAAAATCAAACCTGTGTGACTATGCTGGAGTGAGTTGCAGATTAGCTGCATTGAGCTGCTGGGCATGTCTTCATTCCAGATAAGAGCGACTAGGCTGATTCCAGGGCTACAGGAGTTGAATTATGAAGAAAGATTAAAAGAGCTGAGCCTTTACAGTTTAAGCAAAAGAAGATTAAGAGGAGACCTGAGTAAAGTGTTTAAAATTATAAAGGGAATTAGCCCAGTAGATAGAGAGTGTTATTTTAAAATGAGTTCATCAAGAACACGGAGAAACAGTTATAAACTTGTTAAGGGTAAATTTTGCACAAAAATTAGGATGATTTTCTTTACACAAAGAATGATAGACACTTGGAATAAGCTATCAAGTAGTGTGGTAGACAGTAAGACTTTAGGGACGTTCAAAACTATACTTGATGTTTTTTTGGAAGAAATAATAAGAGTGGCAAGCTTTGTTGGGCTGAATGGCCTGTTCTCTTCTCGATTGTTCTAATGTTCTAATTTCACATTATGCAACTGAGTTTAAGGGAGATTATACAGTATATGGTAATCTTCTATTAATGAAGTCTATGACTTAAAATCGCTGAATAAAGGGCTTACTCTTTGTGGTCCAAAAAAGATCCCTAAAAAGATTCTTAAGCATCCTTTGAAAAGAGTAGGGTATACCCCAATATTCTGCCTAAACTACCCACTCCAACATCATCCATCCTGGCCCCCTGATCACCCCCTGTCTATCTCTCTCACCCCTTCACCACCTGAGTGTTAATGTGTGGTGAACATTAGAATGTTAGAACAATCTGGACGACAACAGGCCATGGAACTTGATAGAGTAGGGCCCACTACGACTCCTAAATCCTTCTCATAAGGTGAACATACTGACACAACAATGGTGGCTGTCATATCATGCTGGTGATGCCCCAATGTTGTACAAGTGCTACTGTATTATAAATTATAGTCCCAATGTTCAGTCCATCTCCTTATAGATTTTTGCTTGCCCAGGCCTGAACCCCAATATATATTTGAGCTTCCAGCTGCTCTTTACAGGGTGGCATGCCATGCTGCAATCTAATAGATCAGCTTTTCCTGAGAAGAATTTGTCATTGATAGGCTGCATGTCTTCCTCCTTTTCTGGGTATGTCATTTAAATGTGACACTGACATCTGGAGAAAGGTTAGCAGGTATCACGTTTAAGATCAATTCAGTTCTTACTTGCTGAAGAGCTGCTACTGTACATTGGCTGACGTTAGAGATGTGGATATTGGATGGACTGTTTCCTAGACATGAGCTGTAATAATAATAATAATATTTTTTTACATTTATATAGCTCTTTTCTTAAACCCGGGTCTCCTAAATGCGAGGCTGCAGCGCTACCACTGCTCCGCTGTGCAGAGGCCTCTCAAAGGTGATGTGGACAACAGGTGTCATGGTGTCAACCCTAGGACTGGATGGTGAGCAGGAATGATGAAAGTCATTGAACTGAAATTATTTTTAAGCGTTAAATAAATGTAAGAATTAGATTGTACCATATGTTGAAATAAAAACCTGTAGTCATTGGAGTCCCCAGGACTGAGCTTTGCAACCACTGATCTATGCTGTTACTAAACTATGAAGAATAAATACATTTTACAATATTAAATTTAAAATTTCCACAAGCATTGCTTAAGTTTTAATCATGTAGTATTTATAACAAAGACACAAGATTTTATCTTAAGTTTGTAGCATCTTTTAGCAAGAAAGAGTAAAAAGTGTGAAATCTTCACAGAAGCATAACTAAGATACTACTGTGTCACGTGCACACATATAAGAGACAGTTTAAGGGTGCTGGTGATCATGGCCATCTTAACAGCATTATAGGCCTGTGGTATAGCTGGTCCATAGCTCATGTCAAAAGGTCACTTTTTAAAATAAATAATCGCCGCACTCGCGGCTTAGCAAGGGGATGTGGTGGTGTGTGGCTGAAGCGGTCCCTGGGGAATTCGTGATGTGGGCATTTCTCGCCTTAGTGCACAGGTGAGAAACCGTCCGCATCCGTAACTGGTCTAGACCAGCTGCAGGAAGGGCAACTTCCCTGTTGAGAAGCAGGGGAGCCGCCAGGTAAACAGAAGCCACCGTGCTTTGTTTTTAAAGAGACTGCTTCCAGCCATTGTTTAACCTCGTTGTTTTTTAAAGAGTTTTTTTTCTATTGGATCTGCACCTATTTTATGGATTATTTATTTAAGGAACTGTGATGCACTGCACTATTTATTTTGACACTTTGTTTTTGTTTGTTGGTTTTAATAAAAGCTGTTTTGCAATTTTTTGCACCATCCCCTTGCTTCATTGTTTTGCCTCACTGCCAAGCTCATCGGTGACATTACTGACAGTGTCAGGTTCAGGGCTCCCAGATGGATGATGGGACCATGCAGCGAACCTGCATCATCACAAGGACCACAGGCATAGCAGTGTACTGGGGCCCCTAACTACACATCCACTCACAGGAATAAAAATGTAAATGGTCAATAAAATTAAACATATATTTATTGTATTGATACTTCCAACAAAATCAGTGTTTAAGCATTAAAAAACATGCTGTACAACAAAGATTAATCAACACAAAAACGTTTGAACAATATAACAAGAGCCTTCAAGGATACAAAATCTTCAACATACAAATGATACTCAATTGGTAAACCATACAGATGGAGATGGCACAGTATGAAATTACTATGAATTATTTATTATTAATCAAGTGTTCAGCACAAACATTTGTGAAATTTCTTTGCAGAGAATTGAGTTAAGTGATGTTAACATATATGCTTTTACGTCATGTAGTGCGTGAGATCCGTACCCATGCAAGGTGTGATCAAAAAGTATGGTGAATGTTGATGCAGAGCACCATCCAAAAGCAACGTAAAACAATTCAATGCGGTTCTGACAGGTCCATCCTAGAGCTGAGTTTGTGACCAGTTTCAACTTGTTTGATACAGTCAGTCATTTGTGAGCCACTGTTGAGTTCAAATGTGTTTTTATAATTTGTTGTAATAACAGATATCGAGCAACGCATTAACATGAAATTTTGTTTCAAATTGTAAAAAGCTCAGGAAACCCATCAGATGTTAAAATTGCTTTATGGTGACACTGCACCGACGATTAAGACCTGTTTACAAGTGGTTTGTATCGATTTCGTAATGGATCTGACTTGGTTGAAGACAAGAAAAGATCAGGACATCCTTCAACATCAATAACCGAGGAAAATGTTGAAACGGTTTCATTCTTCATCATGAAAAGGTTCCTTGTCACACATCCTTTCTAGTATGACAATTTCTGTCAAATAAAAATATTACGCTGTGTCCGCATCCACTTTATTCACCGGATCTGGCACTAAATTGAAAATGACCATGAAAAGCAAACGTCAATCCATTGATGATATCCAGGCAACCACGACAGCCCAACTAAAGACACTGTCGAAAGAAAACTTCTAGAACTGCTTCACAAGAGGAGCGTTGGGATAAGTGCATTCGAACTGGAGGAGAGTATTTTGAGGGTGACTAGTAATTGTAAATCTTTTACTGAAATAAATGTTTTGTTTTTAAAACATTCAACATATTTTTTGATCACATCTCATACATGCATGTGACATTGCTATTTTCTTTTTCATTTTTCTTATCTCTATTGGTTTCATTTGTTTTCTCCAAAGCAAATTTAATTGTATATGTTTGAAATGTGGCTTATAAATAAAATAAGTACCACTATAATTTTGATAAAAAAAATGATGCTATTTTATAATTAGTGACTGCCAAACCTTGCTGAATTCACTTTGCCATGAGTGTGTCAAAATCGTGGAAATCTTCAGGAACTTTGCAGAATTTGAAAAACTGCATTGAAGTCAATGGGGAAGGAGAAACTGAATTCACTTTGAGTGGTCTTTAACTGCTTCAGAAGGCTTGGGAAATGATTTCCGAAAATGCTGCACCATTTATTGTGGCCAAAAAATGTGACCTGAGCGTCAGACAGCAGTAATAATCACTGCACCATTGTGCCTACCTAAGATAAAAAATAATATAATTAAATTTCAAAACATTCAAAGTTTCTGCAGTGAGAAAGGGAGCAGGAAGCATAAAATCACTGAATCTTGTCCACCTCAGTTTCCATAGTGGGTTGTCGCCTCTCTTGAATGAAAAAGTAGTTTGTTTCTTATTACTTTTCCTGGACACACTTATCGCTCTGATGCTACCTAATAAGTGCAACACTGAAGCACATGGATTCTTCATTCCTTCCTGTTTGCATCAACTGCATAGCACTATGGGTAATGAAAAGCTCACCGTACCGCATGCAGCCATAACAAAAGGCATGGTGTACAGGAAGATGGTGACTTTTCAGGTGTGTCTAATGGATCTTCCAGTAGTGGCAAACATCGCAGTCTACTGATAATCGTCACTAGTACTGTGGTTGAAAGACAGTGTTGTCTGATAGGAACCATCATTATGAGTCACTAATTGTGACAGCTACACAATTCCTACAGGTGTCCCAACTTTTGTAGATCACATATGAAGTGTTACCTTTTGGGCTTCATCTCTAAATTGAACACAGAAAGGCTACCCCAGTCTTCCAAGATGACAACTGTGGCATGCATAGGGCTGTAACTGCGTGTATTTGGCATAAAGAACATTCTGCAACATTCTCACATCTCCACTGGCCCACACAATCTTCAGATTTAAATCTAATAGAAAATCCATGGGACTGCGTGCAACAAAGAGAGGAAAGCCAGAGGAGCCACTCCATGAATCTGGCCAAATTGTGGGGATTGGTGTTGGAAGAGTGGATGGGGATCCAGAAAGGGGTGTCATCTGCACCAGACAGAACTGCAGCTGTTTTTCAGTCTCACAAACGAGTCATGCACTAATAGGTACGATTTAGCCAGAGGTGAATAATTTTTTGTTTGGTGAGCTTAATTAAAAGGTAGGCTAATGAATTACACACAGGTCACCTACAAGTACATACTGTACAGTAAGACAGGACATTTTTTACATGAATACATAACACATTTCCAATTTCCTACTGCATGTACATTTTTTTTACCATACTAGTAAATCAGTTCTTTTTAAAATCATACCTGAATAAAAATCTGTAGGCCAGTGGTTCTCAACCTGTGGGGCAGGCCCCCAGGGGCGTAACAACAAAAGGGGCTAAGATGTGAAAAAGAAAACAAGAATCGAAAATATGAAAAATACATCTATTGAAACCAAAACAAATTAACTTAAACTACATTCTGATACTGGAAAAATAAATATAGAGTTAGATAAATGTCGATAAAAGTTAAGTAGGTATAATAAAATATGCATCTATGATATATCATTAATTAAAAAAGAATAAATTGGTATTAGTGGGCTCCTTTCAAAAAAACGTTAGGGGGGTGCGATTAAAATGTTATGAAAACTCGGGTCGCAAATACTTAAAGGTTGAGAAACGCTGCTGTAGAAGATTTGGTATACCACTAACTATTAGAGTCAGTTTTATATGCTTGTGGGGACTGATCAATTAGATATTGGCTGTTACAGCTCTGTCATGTCCTGTTGGCTTCACAAAACATCATGGGGCACTGGAACAAAGTTAATCTAAGGCTGCTGCTTGGCTAATTTCTAGGGAAATATTCAGCAAACAAGCTCACCAGTGAGCACAGCATATTCACTATGATAAATGGTTTGGTGAATTTCATCAATAAACACTATTTTACACAATTTAATATTAGATTATGTTATTTCTATTAAATCTCTAATATGAGCAATATTATTACTAACTCAATAATAATGAATAAGAAAATAAATGATTATAGGTCATCACCTATTTAAAAAAAATTAAATTGTGCTTTCTTACATACGTAGCAGAATTAAAAACTTAGATGCCTTTACTTTCAGCACTTTATTTTGTTGTAGATTTCATTTAAAATGGATAACACTTTGCCATCAATCTAAACTCAGTAACCCATAATGATAAAGTGAAACCATGTTTTCAGAAAGGTTTGCAAATATATTCAAATCAAAAGCTGCAATCTCTATTCAGACTCTTCGCTGTGGCACTTCAAATGATGGTCAGGTGCATCCTCTTTGCTTTAATTCTCCTTGAGATGTGTCTAGAACTTGATTGAAGATAAACCATTTCTAATGCTCTATGGGTTTTTCAGGACTACAGTGGCCTCAAAGATTGTGAAATAAAAGAAGATCAAAACCATTGGGGCTCTTCCTAAAGTTGACCATAATGTCAAACTGCGTAACTTGACAAGGAGGGGTTCGGTCAGGGAGATGATTAAGAAACCTAATAGTCTTTTATGGATTATTTATTTAAGGAACTGTGATGCACTGCACTATTTATTTTGACACTTTGTTTTTGTTTGTTGGTTTTAATAAAAGCTGTTTTGCAATTTTTTGCACCATCCCCTTGCTTCATTGTTTTGCCTCACTGCCAAGCTCATCGTGACATTACTGACAGTGTCAGGTTCAGGGCTCCCAGATGGATGATGGGACCATGCAGCGAACCTGCATCATCACAAGGACCACAGGCATAGCAGTGTACTGGGGCCCCTAACTACACATCCACTCACAGGAATAAAAATGTAAATGGTCGATATAATTAAACATATATTTATTGTATTGATACTTCCAACAAAATCAGTGTTTAAGCATTAAAAACATGCTGTACAACAAAGATTAATCAACACAAAAACGTTTGAACAATATAACATGAGCCTTCAAAAATACAAAATCTTCAACATACAAATGATACTCAATTGGTAAACCATACAGATGGAGATGGCACAGTATGAAATTACTATGAATTATTTATTATTAATCAAGTGTTCAGCACAAACATTTGTGAAATTTCTTTGCAGAGAATTGAGTTAAGTGATGTTAACATATATGCTTTTACGTCATGTAGTGCGTGAGATCCGTACCCATGCAAGGTGTGATCAAAAAGTATGGTGAATGTTGATGCAGAGCACCATCCAAAAGCAACGCAAAACAATTCAATGCCGGTTCTGACAGGTCCATCCTAGAGCTGAGTTTGTGACCAGTTTCAACTTGTTTGATACAGTCAGTCATTTGTGAGCCACTGTTGAGTTCAAATGTGTTTTTAAAGTTTGTTGTAATAACGGATATCGAGCAACGCATTAACATGAAATTTTGTTTCAAATTGTAAAAAGCTCAGGAAACCCATCAGATGTTAAAATTGCTTTATGGTGACACTGCACCGACGATTAAGACCTGTTTACAAGTGGTTTGTATCGATTTCGTAATGGATCTGACTTGGTTGAAGACAAGAAAAGATCAGGACATCCTTCAACATCAATAACCGAGGAAAATGTTGAAACGGTTTCATTCTTCATCATGAAAAGGTTCCTTGTCACACATCCTTTCTAGTATGACAATTTCTGTCAAATAAAAATATTACGCTGTGTCCGCATCCACTTTATTCACCGGATCTGGCACTAAATTGAAAATGACCATGAAAAGCAAACGTCAATCCATTGATGATATCCAGGCAACCACGACAGCCCAACTAAAGACACTGTCGAAAGAAAACTTCTAGAACTGCTTCACAAGAGGAGCGTTGGGATAAGTGCATTCGAACTGGAGGAGAGTATTTTGAGGGTGACTAGTAATTGTAAATCTTTTACTGAAATAAATGTTTTGTTTTTAAAACATTCAACATATTTTTTGATCACATCTCATACATGCATGTGACATTGCTATTTTCTTTTTCATTTTTCTTATCTCTATTGGTTTCATTTGTTTTCTCCAAAGCAAATTTAATTGTATATGTTTGAAATGTGGCCTATAAATAAAATAAGTACCACTGTAATTTTGATAAAAAAAATGATGCTATTTTATAATTAGTGACTGCCAAACCTTGCTGAATTCACTTTGCCATGAGTGTGTCAAAATCATGGAAATCTTCAGGAACTTTGCAGAATTTGAAAAACTGCATTGAAGTCAATGGGGAAGGAGAAACTGAATTCACTTTGAGTGGTCTTTAACTGCTTCAGAAGGCTTGGGAAATGATTTCCGAAAATGCTGCACCATTTAATGTGGCCAAAAATGTGACCTGAGCGTCAGACAGCAGTAATAATCACTGCACCATTGTGCCTACCTAAGATAAAAAATAATATAACTAAATTTCAAAACATTCAAAGTTTCTGCAGTGAAAACCAGAGCAGGAAGCATAAAATCACTTAATCTTGTCCACCTCAGTTTACATAGTGGGTTGTCGCCTCTCTTGAATGAAAAAGTAGTTTGTTTCTTATTACTTTCCTGGACACACTTATCGCTTGATGCTGATGCTACCTAATAAGTGCAACACTGAAGCACATGGATTCTTCATTCCTTCCTGTTTGCATCAACTGCGTAGCACTATGGGTAATGAAAAGCTCACCGTACCGCATGCAGCCATAACAAAAGGCATGGTGTACAGGAAGATGGCGACTTTTCAGGTGTGTCTAATGGATCTTCCAGTAGTGGCAAACATCGCAGTCTACTGCTAATCGTCACCAGAACTGTGGTTGAAAGACAGTGTTGTCTGATAGGAACCATCATTATGAGTCACTAATTGTGACAGCTACATAATTCCTACAGGTGTCCCAACTTTTGTAGATCACATATGAAGTGTACCTTTTGGGCTTCATCTCTAAATTGAACACAGAAAGGCTACCCCAGTCTTCCAAGATGACAACTGTGGCATGCATAGGGCTGTAACTGCGTGTATTTGGCATAAAGAACATTCTGAAACATTCTCACATCTCAACTGGCCCACACAATCTTCAGATTTAAATCTAATAGAAAATCCATGGGACTGCGTGCAACAAAGAGAGGAAAGCCAGAGGAGCCACTCCATGAATCTGGCCAAACTGTGGGGATTGGTGTTGGATGAGTGGATGGGGATCCAGAAAGGGGTGTCATCTGCACCAGACAGAACTGCAGCTGTTTTTCAGTCTCACAAAGGAGTTATGTACTAATAGGTACGATTTAGCCAGAGGTGAATAATTTTTTGTTTGGTGAGCTTAATTAAAAGGTAGGCTAATGAATTACACACAGGTCACCTACAAGTACATACTGTACAGTAAGACAGGACATTTTTACATGAATACATAACACATTTCCAATTTCCTACTGCATGTACATTTTTTTTACCATACTAGTAAATCAGTTCTTTTTAAAATCATACCTGAATAAAAATCTGTAGGCCAGTGGTTCTCAACCTGTGGGGCAGAGCCAGGGCGCAAGTAACAAAAAGGAAGATTGAAAAAGAAAACAAGAATGAAAATATGAAAAATGAATCTTAACAAAAAT
>NC_053163.1:18717802-18747373 GCF_016835505.1 Polypterus senegalus
TCTGAGATACAAGTCAGACATTGTGTTAGTGAATCAAGAGAATCGGGGTCATCAGGTGCTATTGATAAATACAGCTGTGTGTCATCAGCATAGCTGTGGTAGCTCACGTTCTGCCCTGAGATAATCTGACCTAACAGAAGCATGTAGATTGAACCGCACCCTATGAAGTGTAAGCAAAAATATATCATTTAATGTCTGTGCCAAACACACTAAATAATCTTGTTCTGTTGACTGTGGCATTTGGGTTACCTGATTCACAAGCACATCCTCCTGTTACACTTGTGTTTGAATGATGGCCACCTTTTTACAGTTTGAATTTCACTCCATGGACACACAGCCCGTCTCACCAATATCAATCAGTGTGTAAATGTCTACTTACCTTCATCAGCTGAATACAATAAAAACACACTGCTTCTTTGAGCACAGACAGCTCAACCCAAACTCTGACTACTTCCTACTAGACTCCTACTAGTCCATTGTTCACAGCCAGCAGCCTTTTGAGTTAAGGTCAAACAGCAGTTAGTCACTTCCAGTCACCACTAAAGCAATGTTACCATGCCATCCTTCCTCCTGCCCCTTGTCAGACCTTTATCACCTCTCAACTAAAATACTGCAATTGACGTTTTAATGGTATTGCTCAATTACTGGCATGATGGGTGAGGAGACGAGGTGATCACCTCAATCAGCTATTTGGTAAGTGTGGCATTTTCATACAGCAGCATTTTTTTACATTATGAAATAGCAACACAAAACATGTGAGTTATTTATGAGTCTGTTTTTGATAGGTTTTCCCTCCTACTGACACTTTCTTCCATTGACCAGTCCCTCAACACCATCTCCACTTCATCAACAACAATTCCTAACACTTCAATTGGAATGGCCAGTGATGGGCCAGCAGGACTTTCCCTAACTGAAGACCAAGAGGAGGCTACACACAGGGTAAACACCAGAACCAGATGAAGCTTAGTTGTTGAGTTCTTAAGGCCTGTGTTGACCGACTCTGCGGGGTCCTCTGTCTCCTGTTGAGTCTGTCCCCAAGGCTACAGAAAATGCCACTGCTGTGGAAAACATTCTGCAATGTTTCTGTTCCAAAGCAGGCAGGTGTCTCTTCACCTAATGACCACAGACCAGTGTCACTTACATCTAGCATCACAAAGGCCTTTGAGAGACTGGTTCTGGACTACATGACTGCTCTTGTGGTAGACCTTCTGGACCCATTACAGTTGTCCTATCAGACAAAAATTGGAGTAGAGGATGCAATTATCTACCTGATCCACGAGGCTGGACAAAGCTGAGGAATATGTTTCTGATTTCTTAAATGCCTTCACTGCCATCCAGCCAACCCTGTTAAGGGGTAAACTCAGAGATATGCAGGTGGATGAGCCTGTGTTGTCCTGGATAATGGACTACCTATCATCTATAATTTACATGCTTTTTCATTGAAGGATTAATTATGCATTTATATTCAAATAACGTAATGAGTTCTCTATTCACTCGAAGTTATAACAATTGTGAGGAGACATTCAGCCTTGCAAAGCTCACACTTTTCAAGAGATGCTCAAGGATATTTTATGACCACAGAGAATCGGGACCTCGGTTTTATGGCTCATCTGAGAGATAGTGCCAGTTTTACAGCACAATGTCCCTGACACTGCACTGGGGCATTGAGATCCACACACAGACCACAGGATAAGCTTCCCCTGCGGGCCTCACCAACACCTCTTCCAGCAGCAACCCAAGCTTTCCTGGCTGGTCTTTCATCCAAGTGCCCAAACATGCTTAGCATCAGCAGGATTACCTGCTCTGAAGTGCATGCGGGACATATCACAGGTATAATCTCATCTTCTGGAGTAATCACACACAAAGCATTCTCTAATCACTCATAGGTGCTGGTTCTGTAAATCACGTTTTTTGAACTTAGACAAAAATGCTGTAATTAAAGAGGTAAAGAGCAAATCTAAAGCGGCCCACTCCCCACTGCCACATCCACCTCTGCAAGTGTCAATCCTGTAAATACAGTGCGTATTTCACATCCATCCTTCCATCCATTGATTGACCCCAATTCCTAATCTTCTATTTTAGCATATCTAATGGAATATTATGTTCATATTTCTACTTTGACAGTGTATTGTGTTGCACACATATGGAGTTTTGTATATACTGTAATGGATGACATGCATGGGCTGGTGTTCCACCCAGGATAGAACAGGAATCCAATACAGTGTAAGGACCAAGAGAGATAGCAACATAAGAGTATCTTTTTCCCTGATGTGCTAGGTGGCAGTATGTCTGAACTTTGATTCCCTGCAGGTTACTCACAGGGCATGCTGGGAATTGGAGTCCTAGAGTGCAGTCCTGTTGAGTTCCATGGGTGCCGCCAGGGAGTGGTGCAGACATTTATAATCCTTACTCTCTTAGACATCAGTCTGACCTGGAGGTGCGTCCTCTGGACAATGCCTTGGCACCGAAAGGATTCAATAAAAGATGGACGGTGCTGCTCTGCCTCATCCAGGCAAGATGGAGTCAGGAGTGGAGAACAGACAAAGGTTGTTTTGGAAGTGTGGAGGAAAATAAGTAAAATAGAAGAAGATTTTATTATATTGTGTGCTTACCAAGAAGCCTGTACAGAAAGGTATTTACATTTTATTTAAACTGTGATTTGTGTCTGTGAAGTTGTGTCTTGGGTTTGGGGTGCTGCAATGGCCCTTACAGATCACAATACATATTGTGGCACGTTTGTGGGGACACATATTGTAGATTTACAATTTATTGTATTAGCCAAAGTACTCTGCATTGCCCAGGTATGTTTGTAGAAAAAGTTAAGGAAAGAAAGCAAAGGTTTAAATGTTTTTAAATGGTGACCCTGTTTTTATTTTTGGCTTTCCCCTCCATTATCCACACTGGCTCTCTATCAACATCTGTGCTCTTGTGAGTTGAGAATTTGCTCTTTTGGGGTCTGATTAGATTCCAGAATTGCAGTACTGTATTGATGGGATATAACAATGAATTGTGTTCTGTCTGACTAGTCCTCTTAGTTCAAGGTGGACAGTTTGTAGAGCTTAAATTATGACGAAAAGCAGACAAAGAAGGAGAAAAACAACAACACTTTGATTCTCCTTTGTGGTACATTGTGCTTCCACTCTCAATCAGGCCTCACCCAACATCCCCCTGCAAAAACACACCATACTCCTCTTTATATTACAGGAGGTCGGGCAGCATATGATGTTACCCAGGTAAGTAAACAAAGGATTGATAAATAAGGACAGATGGCCCAAATGGTAACATGTTATTTGTGAATAAGATTGGTGTTTTCTCTTTAAGAGACAAATTCACCCACCTGTATAAATCGGCCTAGAAAAGGTCTGAAGCCAGTTGTGTGAGAAGTATCAACGGCTAACTGGGTGTTGTGGTGAGGAAGTAAAATCCAGGGGCCTCAAATGTTCACTTTTAAAGGGTAGATTAAAGGGGTTTCTTTTTTTATGGGATTTTGAAGTTTATTTTTAATGGTCAAGGTATTTTAACTAATTGTAAGTTTTGTTTTGTAGAATCAGTGAGGCTTGTATGTTTTCTTGACTCTTTTCACGATATTGTTAGATTTATTTGAAATGCATTATTGTTACACAGTCTGTTTTAAGATTTCGTTTTTCTTTGTTTTATTTTCATTTCAATAGTTTTTAGGAGTTTTGTGGGGTTTTATTGCACACTACAAATGACATTTAGTTCATTAATGAATTATCAAAAATCGCAAGCAGAGCCGCTGAATCAATAAAATAAATATGAGATGTTTATGGTTAGATAAAAATAAAATTGGTTACTTATCTTATATACAATATAATAGATAGCCTATTTTAATCAAAATATAATCACAAAATATGTTCAAAGTAGTGTAAAAATGATGGGAAAAGCGAAGACTTTTTTAAGGTTTTTTGACAGATTAATTTTTGTTTTGTGGTGTAGTAAAAGTTTTTACATGCAGAATATTTGAATTATTTATATAAAAAAGTCAATTAAATTAACATTATTATTAGGTTGATTTCATTCTATTAGCGCTACAAAATTGTTACAATAAGAATAATGCAAGATGAAAATATAGTTAATGACAAACAAATAATACTACGGATTTTTCCATGATAAAACTGTTGGCACACCAGAAACGTTCCGTTATATATATATGGCTGTTCGAGTCACAAAAACAGAATGAGTCCCAAAAATAGTTGGAATGCCAAACCGGCCAACTCTGTTTAATTTCAAAAGCAACAGGGGCGCGGTGGTGGTACTCAAAACATAAAGAATGCTGGCACTCACCTCCAGTTCGCCCTCTGGTGGTCGTTCCGAGTGTCAACTGGATTATAACATGCATTCAAGACCTCAAGATCACCCCCACCCTACGCAGAAGGTGGTGGTTTAGGGTTGATTTCAACCGACAGTATTTTTAGTCGATCAATGAGAAGCATGCGTACCAAGTCTCATGAAAATCGCTCCAGCCGTTCGGACGTGTTGCTGGAACATACATACATACACACATTGACTTTTATATATATAGATAGATCAAAGAAGTTCATTTGTATTTTCCTTTTAATGGAAGCCTTGACGAGTTGTATTGTTTGTCATAAATTGTAGTTATTATATTAAATGCCGGACTTGTGCTACGTAATGTTTAAGCTTGTAGTCATTTTGTCTGTTAGTCTGGCTTTTGCCGGCTGGGATGTTTCACTTTCTCTAAGCCAGCAGGTGGCACTAGTGAGCAAACTGTAGCACAAAATAAAACAAAACAAAATACTGGGGTCCCCAGGATGAACATTTTGGTTTCGAGAACAGACTGTCTTTTCCATATGGTCCTAGAGAACAACTGTGCAAAATTTGGTTCATATCGGTAACAAGCATATAGGATTGTACAGTAAATATTCACGTATTCTTACTGTATACACACTCATAAAATGAAGGTGCCAAAGCGGTTGTTCAGAGTGATGCCGCAGGGGAGCCACTGTTTGGTTCCTGAAAACACATGAAGGTTCCAGAAACAGCCTTTATTTATTTAGATCTGTAACAGTAATTAACCATGAATAGATGATAACAGATTTCTGAGATATCAATGGATCATAATTTTAAAATGATTCTCACTGCATATGTACAATTAAACAGACTAAGTTCAGTTTAATTAATCTGTTACTGTCCTGCTAGATAGGCTACCATATATTAAAGATTTCCGTTTGTTTTTCAACATATTAGGAAACTTTTCAAAGCACAAAGAACCAACTTCATATGCTAAGACCCCATCACAGAATGAAATGGTGCTTTGTCAAGCAATGGCTATATGAGGAACCACATAACCTAGTAAAGAACCATAAAGTGCCATTAAGGAACCAGCACACTGTAAAAAATTGCTGTGAATTTACAGCGAGTTTCCTACAGTATTTTCCTGTATTTTGTTTACACAGTAACATGCTGTAATATTTTAAAGAATGGCTGTACATCTACAGCAAGTAGCTGTTTTCAAAACTTAATACAGTAATATATCAAAAATACAGTAGTTAAGATACAGTAACATACTGGACAAGCAAGGCATTCTGGGATTGGTTTGAATGATGAAGTAAGAGCGGTGCAAGCTGAGCAGAGGTTTTGGTTCAGAAAACCACTTTAGAACTTTTAGAACTTCTCTTACGTCCTGTCAATTATGTTATAGCTTATAATTATTTATCTTTTTATCACTCCGCCTATTCAGTTCATTTATTTTTAATATTATTCGTTTTGTACTTTCCATTGTTGAGTGAAACCGGGAACAGCGTGTGAGGCGGGAGAATTGAAAGTTCCAGAAACAATTCATTACCGTTTTGACTTGGTGAGGCTCTGTCTCTTTTATTTTTTGTGCATTTTTTTTTTTTGTTAGTTATTTTTTTTGTCTATGTGAGTGAGTTCATTAGTTATTCATTTGACAGTCGTTTCACATCCTCAGCATTTGTGTTTGTATGTGTGTATAATTGCGTAACTTTATTAGTTAGTTTGTACTTAAAGTATCAAATAGCCTGTATAGCCAACACAACTATTTTGCCTTGCTTGTAGTGGAAAGCCATTTCGTCCAGTTAATGTTTAAACAATATCTTTATTTTTAAATTATCACAAAGGATTCTGCATATACGTTTTTGCTCAGTGTATCATTAGACCACATACATTCATTCTAAAGTAAAATGTCAGTTAGACATCCTGGCATTATAAAATAACAAATGTTACAGTGTGCTATCATTTTACATATAAGGACAAAGTGATTTTGCACAAAGTACACAAGTTCCAAACTCTTTTAACTCAGTAAACTTTAAAGTTAGTCAAAGCAGTTGTGGCAGCTTAGCTATTTGTTACCAGTAAGTGTCAGCTAAGGAAGCTGCTTAAAGCAATGAGTTATTGCATATTTTTCTGGCTTAAATAGATTAACCAACTGACCTAAAATGCTGCAGCGTCAATTTTGTGATCATGATTTTGAAACAATATTGCCGTTTTGTCCGCACATTAAAATTTATAGTTATGTTCCTGTTATTTTATAGATCATGTATCCATCTACCTTAGAAAAAATGAATCACGCAAGGAAAACTTTTCTCAGTACATTCCTATTAAGCAAACTTTAGAAGCACTGTTTTATTATTCAGGAAACAATATAAGGAAACAAAAGCTGAAATCAGAACAAAATATATTCTCTGATTTTTCCAATGGCAGATACATTTATGAGAACAGTGTGTTAATACTGATTCAGAATCGTTAGGTTTAATCTTATATCAAGTTGCCTTTGAAGTTGCCAATTGACTTGGATCAAAAAAGAAAAAAACCTGAGATTCTTGTTGTTTGTGTCATGCGTGCAATCCCGTTACTTTTCTGTAGGTCAAGAATTGAGCACATGCCGTTAGTTTAGTTGTGCAGGATTTTAAATACTTGGGTCAAGTGCCAGAGCAGGAGACAGTCTCAGCTCACACTACATTGGTGGATCTGTTGCAAATTTTAGTAGGAGTAGCAACTTGTGCAGATATTGTGACTGTCAAACATTCCAGTCAGGAAACACTTTACAAAAAGAACATGCATGTTGTTCTGGACAGAAATGACGAAGGTGTTGTATCTGGGAAAATTCAGTCGATTCTCATTCACAGCATTTCCAATGTACAGTACATGTTGTCACAAAGAAATAACTTTCTTGCAGACCAGGGAGTTCACTGATTGACATCACAAAATTTGGGTCACTTATGCATTAATCAAAATAATTTGCCTGCCTTGTGACTGTAATGGTTCTTCGTCATTCTTTTCCATTACTAGAATGATGTCTGAGTTACAAAAAGAGATTAAGCAAACCTTACTGTGAGGAATACCAAGCCTTCCTGACGAGCCACTCAATCAGTCAGTTGAGAAATGTGTAGGCTGAGGAGTAGAAGATTTAATGTACGTGACAGAAGAGGACTTCTTAAGAGTTCATACAACCTGTCCAGTGCCAAACTGTTCAGCTCCTGGAAAGATCATGGTAAGTCAGACAATAAGCTAATTATGTTGTGCACATTGTTTGTTATGACACTCTTGAACTGATATTTCATTACATTTTTCAGAATGAAGAAGCAGCATTTTGGTTCAGTAATTAGTTTGACCGAGGTCTCCTCAAAGTTCACCACAAATGAGCTCCTCAGGCTCCTCAGTAAGAAAATGGATGGACTCACGCTTCAAGCAGATGTGAGTTAAATATTTTTTGAAAATCATATACAGTAATCCCTCGCTATATCGCGCTTTGACTTTCGCGGTTTCACTCTATCGCGGATTTTAAATGTAAGCACATCTAAACATATATCACAGATTTTTCACTGGTTCGCCGCTTTCTGCGGACAATGGGTCTTTTAATTTAGGTTACATGCTTCCTCAGTTTGATTGCCCAGTTGATTTCATACAAGGGACGCTATTGGCGGATGGCTTAGAAGCTACCCAATCAGAGCATGTATTGCATATTAACTAAAACTCCTCAATGCTATAAGATATGCTTCCCGCGCTGTGCTTGTTTGCTTCTCTCTATCTTTCTCGCGCTCTCTGCCTGACGGAGGGGGTGTGAGCAGAGGGGCTGTTTGCACAGAGGACACGGACGCTCCTCTACAAAATGCCGCTTTATCGGTGCTTCTGTATACTTAAAAGCATGTATTGATTTTTTGATTGTTTGCTTTTCTTTGCGAGCTCTCTCTGACATTCTCTGCTCCTGACGATAAGATATGTTTGCTTTCTTTTAATTGTGAGAAAGAACTGCCATCTCTGTCTTGTCATGGAGCACAGTTTAAACGTTTGACTAAAGGGTGTTATTTCATGTCTAGAGGGCTCTAATAATGTTAACAGGGTGGGAGAGTTTATAAGGGCTTAAAATATATAAAAATAACTACACAAACATATGGTTTCTACTTCGCGGATTTTCACCTATCGCGGGGGGGTCTGGAACGCAACCCCCGCGATCGAGGAGGGATTACTGTATATGATTGCATGCGTGACTTATATGTTGTAATGTCTGCTTGAATGTTGTGTCATTTTTTTTTTTCTTTTACTTCAGGCATTTGCCACTTCAGCAGATGTCCAAGGAACACTCAACTTGCCTGACAGTCCTTGAATTATAATTCTTGGTATGTAGACATAATAGTGCAGATATCTAATTGTACCTGATAAAAGTTTCTCATGTTTCAGAGTATTCTTTAATGAATGTAATTTTGTAATTTTTATTTTCAGGTCAAACTCTAAGCAACCAGCAGTGGATGGTGAGCATTGAAGGTCACGTTGTATGTGAGGTAAAACAACTCAGCTTTGTCTGTGGCCGTACTGCTGTGTTTGCTTCATGTGTGGACACTTTTTCTTTGATGTCGTTTCTTGTGACTGAAGACAGAGAAAGCAAAATTAAAGTTAGAAATATTCTTTATTCATACACACCAGGCAAAGGTTAAATGATAGAGAAACACAGCCCTAGGACACTGCACTTCATCTGCACCGAGGGGCCCGTGTCCTCCATTTGTATAGGGCTTTAAGACTTTAGTTACATAAGCATTATCAAATAATCTAAGGGTGGAGTACATCTGTTGGGGCCTGATAAGTCCACACCCATTAGACGTCCCAAGAAGTAGCACTTGTTTTCATACACTGTAAGCATGCAGGGTCTGCAGGACTCCTACCACACACCCCATAGAACATGCTTTCTGTCACGTACATCAGATTTGTCAAGCACAAGTTATTGACCTGTATTTTTTATTTTTTCACACATGTTATAATTTCAACCTCCAATATAGGAAGATACTGCAAGCACCCTTGATTTTGTTCAAAGGTAAAACATTGGCTTATTTTCCATACATACATTTTCATTAAAACTGACTTACACTTCCATTAGACTTTATTACACACTGCCTGTAAAACGTTTGCACACTCCTCTTAGACGCACAGTAAGCTTATTCTCCTTCTCATACACACTATGACACACTATTAACTACCCTGACACACACCATGATATTTTTTCTATAAATTAAATCGGCTAAAAGTAAATATTGTCAAATTCAGTTATGTACTTGAATCTTTTTAAGAGAATGCAAATTGTTGAGAGTGCAGGAACTAAGGAACTGTTTTGAAGATGTGTTATAGGTTCACTTTCCCACATGAACCTGAAGAGGAACCATTGTAGTCATGACAAAGTGAATGATTTGTTTTATTTTATAAATAATTAAGTACATGTGTTTTTCTTTCTCTTTGACATTTAGATGATATATTGACATCAACCCTGAACAAATGTTCAAGGCCAATCAAGGAAAAGCAACATCCAAGAAGACTAGCCAAGTAGTCCATAACAAGAAGAACGCAGTAAACCCTCAGTTTTCCTGTCCACTTTGTAAGATAATGGATTTTGAACGGAATTCATCCAAGACCACTTTGTTCACTTTTAATTTTGACAGTTTAGGCAATTTTTGTCTAACATGGTGTTCTTATTCTATTTTAATGTGAAAGTCAACATTGGTGTTATACTTTTACATTTAGTATTGAATGCTGCACTATGTTTATTGCCAGTGTTTCCCACCTCTGTTGCAACCATTTGTGTTTTTCTGAAATAATGAAAGACTGCTACCAATTAAAAAAACTGGTAATGTAAAAAGCTAATCAAGACCATAAAAATAAATGTTTATTGGAATGTTTCAAATGAAAGAAGCATTATTTGTTTAAATTAATCTGTCAGTAAATATTTGAATATAATGTCCTTATCAATGCTGTAGTGACACTATAGAATGGTATTCACAGCATGACCAATGTAAAAATACAATACATAACTATAGAAAATACAGTTCTAACATTTTCTCATGTAATTTTACAGTAAAAATTTCCTTGTAATTTTAAAGTAAAATACTGGCAGTAGAGTTGCCAGCCACTTACTGTATGTTTACAGAGAAGCTGCTGTAATTAACATTTACAGTATAACACTGTAATTTCATAATACAGTATTGTACAATTATATTACAGTATCATACTGTATTATGAAATTACAGTGTAATACTGTAAATGGTAACTACAGCAGCTTCTCTGTAAACATACAGTAAGTGGCTGGCAACTCTGCTGCCAGTATTTTACTGTAAAATTACAACGAAAAATTTAACAGTGCATTTTTAGGAGTGTTGATGAGTAATGTGTGTATTTTAATTATTTTATTATTATTTATTATTATATATTTTACTATATATGATTTAATTTATTATTTTACTTAATGAATAAACGTTTTACCCTGTAATGAAGTCTCGAATAGACAACCTGACTACAACTGCTGGCAAGTAAAAAAGAATCACCCACCCATCCATCCATTGCTCACACCTGCTCAGTCCTGCATCAGGATCAAAAGTAAACTGAGAAGAAAAATAAAAATATTGGATCTGCTTTTTAAAATTATGACACCTGTTCCCATTTACTTCATTTGAGTAAGTACTTGTGTATGAAAGTGTGGAAATCTAATGTTTTCATCTTTTTGTAAATAATGATTTCATGCCTATGAAATCCGTTTGCTTTGTTTGAACATAAATGAGTTACTATGACATTTGAAAAAATAATATCATTGCATTAGAAACGGATACACGGAGATTTTCATTTAAATCAATGTAGTGTAGCTGCGTAATGGCATTTCCTTTTCCAAAACTCATTCTTCAAAGTTAAAAACGTTCATTTTGATTAAAATTAAATAAGGCATTTGAGTAGTGGCGATATACTCTAGAAATGATGTCTGTGTTTGGTGCTGAGGCATAAAGAAATGAAATTATTTAAAGCTGTTTACACATAAATTATACTTGTCAAGGTTACAGCCAATACATAAAGCCTTAAAACGGGCTAATTGTGAGTTGTCAATTTAAATTAGCTGTGTATTACACTGAGTATACCAGACCTGGACACGGTACAAGAGAAGCACAGACCAGATAAAATGAAAGGGTTAATTGATATTTAATAGAAAATCTGTTTTTAAAATGCACTATTTAGAATATTCCCCACACAACATAACAAGCAGCAGCCATCGGTCACTCGCTGTCGCAGAATCAACGGCCGCCTTTAATTGGCTGGCTGGGCTGAATTCTCTGCTACGTGTCCTACTTCCTGTATCCCGCGGCACAGCGGCTCTCTCGCTTCATTTCTCAACAGCCCTCTCGGCGCTCTCAACATACGGCCCAAAAACAACCGAAACCTTGACTTTACAGTTAATTAGTTTTTAAAGGTAAAACACAAGGATTCATCTGACGAAAAAAAGTTATGGAAAGAACAGGCAAGTAATCCCTATAAAATGTACTGACTTCTGGCATAAGTTTCACTTTCGATAAAACTCTGAAAAAGCGGAATTACGGAGCGTCACTGTCTATTGTTTTTTTCTATATTAGAATATTATTTGTGTAAATTGGAACGGGTAACAGAAAGATTATCGGAGCCCTATTGTTCTTTTCTTTTCTTTTTTTTTATTGGCATCAGGAGGAGGTCTAAACCTGTATACGTTTCATCATTTTATTACTTATTAATTTATCAATTAATTGCAAATTATTAATATCTTTATAGTACAGTTTTCTGTGCATTTTATTTTTGAACAAGTCATACTCAGTAAATGGTGTCCCGTCCTGAATCAATGCTGCCTTTATATGATTGTGCGCGGTCCGACCCTGTTGAAACTTTATATAATTGTGTCGGTCGAAGCCCGTTTGGGAGCGGACGGACTTCGCCCCTTGTTGTCTGTAGCGGGTAATCTGTACTTTTTTATTGGTCTTGAAGGTGGATGAGTTTAAATACTTGTGATCAACAGAACAATGTGGATTGTGGAAGAGAGGTGAAAAAGAGAGTGCAGGCAGGGTGGAATGTGTGAAGAAGAGTGTCACGAGTGATTTGTGACAGACGGGTATCAGCAAGAGTGAAAGGGAAGGTCTACAGGACGGTAGTGAGACCAGCTATGTTATATGGGCTGGAGACGGTGGCACTGACCAGAAAGCATGAGACAGAGGTAGAGGTGACAGAGTTAAAGATGCTAAGATTTGCACTGAGAGTCACACGAATGTATAGGATTAGAAATGAGGACATTAGAGGGTCAGCTCAAGTTGGACGATTGGGAGACAAAGTCAGAGAGGTGAGATTGCATTGACTTGGTCATGTGCAGAGGAGAGATGCTGAGTATATTGGAAAAATCATGTTACGGTAAGAGCTGCCAGGTAAGAGGAAAAGAGAAAGGCCTAAGCGAAGGTTTATGGATGTGGTGAGAGAGGACATGCAGGTGATGGGGGTAACAGAACAAGATGCAGAGGACAGAAAGATATGGAAGAAGATAATCCACTGTGGCAACCTCTAACAGGTGCAACCGACAAAAGAAGAAGAAATCTTCGACAACATGTACGGTGTCCCAGTCGATGTCTGCAATGCAACTTTCACTTTCATAAACTGCGCCCTTGGTCGACCTTGTCCCCCTCGGTATCCATAATAGTTTAATAAATGGCGACCCTCATGCTCTTGTTCTTTAATGACACTTTATGGTTCTTTACTGGGCATTGTGGTTCCTCACAGAAGCATTACTTGACAGAGCACCATTTCATTCAATGGGTCTTTGCATATGAAGTTGTTTCTTTGTGCTTTGAAAAACTCCCTAATATGCAGAAAATGCTGAAATCTTTTATGTTTGGTAGGCTTTATGGTGTAACACTAACAGATTAAGAAAACTGTAGACTTGACCTCTGTTATTGCATGCAGCAGGTGTCCTTTTAAAATCAGGAACCCATTGGCATTTCACAAATCTGTTACCATCTTTTCATGATTATTTACTGTATGGGGCCAGTTACAGATCTAAATACAGTACATAAAAGGTTCTTCCTGGATCATTCATGTAAATGAATGGTTCCTCTATGGCTTCCCTCTGAAGAACCACATTGGCCCCTTTATTTCTAAGAGTGTTGTCTTTGTCACCTAATGGATTGACCGGCTCTGCACACTGTAACATCCCAGGTAAGCCCATTTGGTACCCATCTAATTGTACATCCAAGGGTCATTTGGAGCCCATATGGGTTTGTATACAGTTACTGATTTAACTGAGCACACAGGATTGAATCTACAGAATAGGAAACTTTAACTTAAATTACTTTGTAGGTATACAGTTTGGTAAACTTTATATGACATTTTAAGGCAAAAGTTAAATGTAAAAAATGATTTGATGTTCTTTTAATAGAGTCTTGGTTTCAGTGTGCGGACGTTGAAGCTTTGTACTTTAAACCCTAAGACTGTGGGATCAAATCCCACTTCTGACACCATCTGACTATGACAATGTCACTTCACCAGCTTGTGCTTCAATTAGAAGAACATGAGAAATGTATCCACCTTATCTCAAATGTCGTAAGTCAACTTGGATAAAGCTGTCAGCCAAATACATATAAGATAATAAATTTTGCGTTATTTTTAATTATTTTTTTCAAGCTTAAGTGCATGTTATCTACTCCAGGGGTTCCCTCGGGGACCACCAAACTGTCCAGGTTTTTGCTCACTCCCAGCACACCTGTACCAGGCAGGGGCAGATTTACTATGAAACTAATAAAGCTTAAACTTCAGGACCCCCTAATCCTGGAGGGGCCTACCTAAGCAGCTTTAGTCCAAATTGTTTCAAAATGTTGTGAGTCTACTGTATGAGAAGGGTTTTTTTTAAAATAATAATATTATAGTGTAATTCAATACAAAATAATGGTTAAAGGGTGGCACGGTGGTGCAGTGGGCAGCGCTGCTGCCTCACAGTTAGGATACCTGGGTTCACTTCCCGGGTCCTCCCTGCATGGAGTCTGCATGTTCTCCTCATGTCTGCATGAGTTTCCTCCCACAGTCGACATCATGCAGGTTAGGTGCATTGGCGATTCTAAATTGTCCCGTGTGTGGTTAAAATAAAATTAACTTGATTGTGTGTGTGGGTCCCAAAATGCACCACTGCAGTGGACTGGCACCCTGCTCAGGGTTTGTTTCCTGCCTTGCACCCTGTGTTGGCTGGGTTTGGCTCTAGCAGACCCTTGTGACCCTGTGTTAGGATATAGCGGGTTGGACAATGATGGACTGACTGACTGGGATACATTATTGCAAACACCATAACCCATTTCCGTGCTACAGGATGCTGGAGCTTATCCTAGAAACATTAGAAGCAATTTCTTTGGTGTCACCTAAGGCAATAAATTAAAAGTAGTCAGCATTGTTTCTCCAGATTTTCCTTACACTCCAAAAATATTATTTAAAATAATGTATGCAATAAGACTGTATTGGGTGACCTCCTGCCTCACGACTCAATGGGTTTAATTTTTTCTCTGCCATTGTCATTGAGGAGTATGCATGTTCTCCCTTTGTCTGTATATCCATTGTCTCAGGTACACTCTTAAAAACAGTAGTTCTTCAATGACACTTTATATGGGTCCTTGTAGGACCATTGTTTCAGAAGGAAGCACCTAATTCTGAGGAGGTTTCCTTACATATAGAATTGTTTTTGTTGCCTTTGAAAATATTTGTGATGCATGGGCTGAACAGAAATCTTTGAGTATGCAATAGGCTACCAAATAGGATAGTATCGGATCAAGAAAACCTGAACTTAGCCATGTTAGTGTATGCAGCCAGAGTACTTTTAGAATCGAGAACCCAGTGGTGTTTTTCAAATCTGTTATCATCTAGCTAGGATTGTTTTTGGAATCCTTCACATATCTAAATAAAAATTCTTCCTTGAACCTTCTTGGTGATGGATCGTTTAGGAACCAAAAATTGATACTCTATAATGCTGCTCTGAAAAAACACTCTGGCACCTTAATTTGTAAGAGTGTTTACCTGCCTCAGGGTGAGGTGCAAGTCAGTAGCCAACATGGGATGTTGTGCCAGTCTGTCACGAGTCACCTACTGGAGCAGATAGCCTGCTAGTGGTTTGGGACTGAGGGAGTAATAAGAGAGGCAGATGTAAAAAAATAATAAAAAGGTAGATTATTCCATGACAACTTATTTAAAAAAATACTCACAGTTCTCTCTGAAAATATTTACAGTGAAAAGTGTATGGTACTAAAAATCTGCAGTCCGGAGTCCAAACAGTTCTTGGTGAGAGAACGGTAAAACAAAAAAATTAGAACAAAGTGAAAAAAGGCTCTTACCCTAGCCTAGAGTAAAGGTGAGCAGCCTTAAATAAAATAAATCTCAGGAGCCTTTTTTTGGTTCACTGGTACCTTAAGCTGCTGCTTAACACCAACCAACTGCTGAGCCACCAGCTCCCTCTAAGTCACACTAACTCCATCTCTTAAGTCTCCATGATCGATTGAACCGACTCGCTGTTGTGGCCACAACCGTCCTTATGAAGACAATTCAATTCTCCAGTACGGCACGCTCTGCTTTCACACGTGGAAGACACCATTTCAGTCCTGCAGGGGGAATTGCACACCTCAAATAAAACCCAAAGCGTCAACAAACATAACATCAAACACAAATCACCTGATCACCATTGAACATAATGAGACATAATTCCATCTAACCTCGATGTTAAAAAGAAAAACGCAACAGTATGAATTCACTGATCAATAAACTAGACTTCCCTGTGGCTCTCATTCTGCACTCCCAACCGTCAGCGACTGCGCTCAGCCTCGGCATCAACTTTAAAACAGTGGCTGGTAAATCTGGAATAATACACGCAAGGTCCTTGGGTTGAAACTAACGGTGGAAAATCTTAAACCTTGTTAACTATCTTCTTTTACCCAGTAAATTATCTAACAGTTACTGTGTTTGTCACCACTCGTGCTAACGCTTATGGAGCATCTCGCTTGTCTCTTGTCAGGTTGTACTGTGCTGCGATGGCGTCTTGTTGAGTCTATAGCACAGGGGTCTCCAACTCCAGTCCCGGAGAGCTACTGTGGCTGCAGGTTTTCATTCTAACTCTTTTCTTAATTAGTGACCAGATTTTGCGGCTATTAACTATTTGCCTTAATTTTAATTGATATACAACTGAAGACTCAGGCCCCTTAATTATTTCCTTTTTTCCTTAGTTAGCAACCAAACAATATTAAGACACAAAATGTACCAACACATAAACAACAACCTGCGTCCATCACACAATAAACTGAAAATAAAGAAAGGTGAAGGCCTCAATAATGTTGATCTGCTCAAATCCACAAAACATTTTGACAGCGCTCTTAAAGAAAGTCAACAGTTTTGGAAATGTCTGCCATGGCAGATTGAGCACCATGGAATTAAATAACGGGTTTAATTAGCAACGAGAATTGGCTTCAAATTAAGAAACGGAATGAAGTGAAGTTGGTTGGAGTTTGAGGCCCCTACTTAGTTGGTCATCTGTTGGCTCACTTCACATCAAATTTATTTTTAGGTGCTGTTTAAGGAAAAAAGAATTGGGTCTTGTTCAGAAAGTAGATGCCATCTCCTTCTTGTTGTTTGTTTTAGACTGACCTACCCCTACTACTAACCCTGAACTTAAGGTTTATGGGGCTAAGGACAGGTACACCAGGGTCCCTAATCTTAAAAATTCAGAATAGGTGCCTAATCTTAAAATAGTGTAAGGGTGCCTAATCTTAAAAACAAGTGGTGTCCACTTTTGGCGAAGTGGCATCCGCTTTCTGAACAAGAACCAAAGAATCAATTCAGCAGTCAGAGTCTTCTGAAAAGTCAATTAAAATAAAAAAAAATTGTTCATTAGCAGCAAAAACTGGTCACTAATTAAGAAAAGAGTTAGAATGAAAACTTGCAGCCACAGTAGCTCTCCAGGACTGGAGTTGGAGACCCCTGCTATAGCGTCACACAGTCCATTGCAGAGCATATTCATATTTGTCAATTTAGAGCTAACTTACATGCAGGGGACATGAAGACTTCACAACACTGAACTGGTGTAGTATGTTTAAAAAATGGATGGATTTCATGGGTGTGTATATTACATTAACTGGCAGCTCCTTCCTATCGCTGTATCTGGATGGGTCTTCTTTCTGTTCATTCTTCCACGTTCCTGGTGGACTGATGACTCCCAAATTGCTTGTGTGTCTACAGTGAACTGGTTCCTGCCTTGAATTAGTGGATACTTGGACAGTCCACAACTTTTTATGCAGGTTCAGAAAAAAAGTATTGATGGTACAGTGACATGCTTTGTATTTTATTAGTGTCTTATTCTTGTTTCCATTGATAGGAGATGCAGAAGTTCCATCTATGGTGCAGCCTTCTGAGTTAAGACTGGTGCTTCTTGGGAAGACAGGAGTTGGCAAAAGTGCATCAGGAAACACCATCCTGGGAAGAAAAGAATTTCATTCGACTCTCAGCTCCCGCTCCATCACAAAAGAATGCGTAAAAGGAAAGGCCATTGTGGATGGCAGAAATGTCACCGTGGTTGACACCCCAGGCTTCTTTGACATTGAACTTACAGAAGAGGAAGTAAGAAAAGAGATTGTGAGGTGCATGGCTCTCTGCTCTCCTGGGCCACATGTCTTCTTGGTGGTGATTCCTGTTCGCAAATTCACTCAGGAAGAGAAGGCCGCTGTACAGAAGATCCAAGAGCTGCTGGCAGATAGCTCCCATCAATTTGCTTTGGTTCTTTTCACCCATCAAGATCATCTGGGAAAAAACAAAAGTATTGAGCAGTTCATTACAGAGAATGAACATCTGAAGGAGCTTGTGCAAAAATGTGGGAACAGGACCCATATCTTTAACAACAAGAACACAGCAGACAGCACTCAAGTGACTGAGCTTCTCAAAAAGATTGACAAGATGGTGACAGCCAACGGAGGACAATGCTACACAAACGATTTGTATCGGAAAGTTGAAGAGGAAATTCAGAGGACCCAGGAGGAGCTTCTCATGAAGGGAAATGAGCAGCTATGCAAAGAAAAGGAGGACATAAAGAGGGAAGAAGAAAATCTTCGGCAGAGGAAAAGAGTGCTTAAAGAAGAAAAGGAGAATTACACTTCCAAAGGTGGAAAAAGCTCTGGAGCTGAATGGCAAACACTACTGTTACGTACAGCAGTCCTGGATCAAGAAACAAAGGCACTGCTGGGGAAAACAGATTGTGTAAAGAAAAACACAGATCATTTGAAAAAACTGACGAGGGCCGAGGCAGAGAAGTCCACTAGCTGTTTAACGAAGATTCTGAATATGGTGGTTGCCGTACCAGCTGGACTCTTGCTAGGGGCAATGATGGGTGCAGCAGCAGCCCTGCTAAGTGTTCTTGGTTTAGTATATATGCCTGGTTCGAATATAATAATGAAAATAATGTCTAATAACGGACCGGTAGTGTTAGGAGGTGTCACTGGCACTGGTGCGGCTTTGGGAGGAGTGACTGGGGCAGTTGTTGGTATAAAAGCTGCTCTGGATGCAGATGGTCCAGGGGAAGCAGTAAAAGCCACCTGTGCCAACCTCTCCAATTTAGCAATTGATGTAGGAGAAAAAGTGTCGGAAGGAGTAAACAGGTTAATGGGGCAAAAGGGTTCAAAAATGGCATTCGATAAACGGTAACAAGTTTAGTAGTTTTGTGCTTAATCGTATTCAGAAGTGAAAATAAATAAAATATCAGACATTATGATATATTGTTATTTTTAATAAAAGGAAACATACTGAATATTATAGGAAGAATCTGTAAGTGCCAACTTATGGGACACAGGAGCAGTTATGTTTCATTTCCTCTTACTTGAAATAAATTCAATGATAAATGTATATAGTTTTGGTCCAATATCCAAGCAAGAATTTCATTTTACTCTGTACACAGAGCAACCCTACTAATACTACTGATTCTTTTATTTTTTAAATGTCAAAATATTAAATAAAAAGTCATTTTAATCAGCAACGTCCATTGAGTGCTCTTCATCTTTATTTTCCTTCCATCATCACCAACATCTCCAAGTGTTTTTTTTTTTTTTTGCCTTACAAACTGCTGTTGCTCAGGTAGTCCATGATCGACAACAACAAATTGACAAACAACACAGGAGCTACTGTAGCTGGCAGCCACTGATGGCAGCACCTGAACTATCATTAAAATAATGAACATCCAACCGTAAGTATTTTGGGGTTAATATTGACTCTCAGTCCACCCTGAATAATTTGGGTGTGTGCATAATCATACCTAGCAGTAGACCAATCTTGGATAGTAAGTTGTCTATTTTGGCCTAGCACTACTTGGATGGCCTCCAGCTCCCTGCTACGATGAAATAAATAAAACATGCATAGATGGCGTGCTCCTGACCTTTATAGATGGCATTAACTCTTTCTTCTTTCAGAATTTACCATCCCTTTGAGATAATCATCAAACCTCAAACAGTATGAATCTGTTTTAATATTGTAGGTAAGGTAGGTTTTCACTAAGAAGAATTAGGATGATGCTAATTTTCAGATGAAGAAAAGTATAAGCTCTTCTTTATTGGTTCTGTATTGAGATTTTGTTTTTTTTACAAAAAGCTTAACTCTGCAATGCCACCTCTTTCAATCACTTCCCTTGGAAGTACAGGGTGGGGAGTAATGATCTCCCACATTTTGAGGTAGAACTGTGTGAGCTGTAGTGGGGTTAAACAGGTGGGGTAGATCTCATTCGGCAGGTTAGGCTCTACCATCTTCAGTAGGGGAGAGTGGGGTAAGTTGAGCCATTTTTACTTAGGCTGTCCTCTAGGCAAGGGAAAGTGATATGTAAAGAAAACCAAAATGTCTACATCTTTTCAGGATGTTTCCCGTCAGTGGAAATGCTAAGAATGTACACATGTTTTTTTTTTAAGACAGGTCACACTGCATTTTGCTTTGCCTTCTTCTGACTATACAGTGTGTCCCTCCTGAGATGTAATAAAATATGTTTCTCTCTAATTTCAAAAGCATTGCTTTGTATTTACACCCTGGCTTATGTAGTCTGGCTGCTGATCTTCTACAATGTATAATTGGCTGGGGCTGAGGTAGAAATTCTATTAGGTGTCGTCTGTTTTTATTTATTAGTTTGTAATCCAGTTTAGCATTTCCAGACCTTGAGAAGCTCAAATACCATTAAACTATAAAACCAACACAAAATGCATACAAATAGCAAAATAATGAGCTATTTGGCTTGAAAAGATCTGAAGAAAAATGTTTAGATTCAGACCCCATTACTTTCTGCACATTTAATAGTATAGTAGATTTAATTTTAAATGGATAACTTTGGCATTTTTGCATATGAATCTACACTGTAATCCTGGGGTCCTCAATCGCGGTCCTGGAGGGCCATAGTGGCTGCAGGTTTTTGCTCCAACCCAATTGCTTAATAGGAAGCACGTATTGCTCAAGTAACACTTCTGCTTCATTTTAGTTGTCTCGCTTGTTAGGATTTTGAACCCTTATTGCTTATTTTAGTCTTAAACAGCAGTATTCTTGGTTTTTAACTGCTTCTAATTAATAACATCATGAAAATGACAAAAGAGACCAGCATTTCTCCATTTAGCTTGTTACCATTTACACCCGTGTGTATTTATCATGCACTATTGGGTTTAATTAAATACTTAGAAGGAAAGTGAAGGACTGAGAATTACTCCTCCATTTTGGCCTTCAAATCATTTGGATGATATCCTTAGAAAGGGGACGAAAATCTAGGATATGAGAATGGCCTGACATAGCAGAGTTAAAGCACTGACAAGCCATGAAATTAAATTATTGGCAAGAATTCCTTTCTAATTAAGCAACCGGGTTAGAAGAAAAACCTGCAGCCACTGCGGCCCTCCAGGACTGTGATTGAGGACCCCTGCTCTAACCCATAAAAGCAGACTTAAAACATGTTTTCAGAATGGTTTGAAGATTTATTTAAAATCAAAAGGATAAATTTCTCCTGCATGTAAGTATTCAGATCTTTAATTCAAGACTTTGTAGAAGCCCCTTTGGTAGCAATGCCAGCTTTTAGTAAGTAGTGACAAGCTTTGCACACCTGGATTTGGGTAGTTTATCCCATTCTTCCTTGAAGATCCTCTCAATTTCCATTAGATTAGATAGGCAGTGTCTGTAAACTGCCATCTTCAGGTCTCTCCACAGATGTTCTACATAGGATTTAAGTCTGGACTTTGGCCGGGTCATTCAATGATAATCAGAGTTGTCCTGATGCCACTTCAGCGTTGTCTTGGTTGAACACTTCAGGTCATTGTCCCGCTATAAATTGAACTGCCTCCCCAATCTGTAGCAGGTTTTCTTCAAAGGCCTCTCTCTGCTTGGTTGCATTCATCCCTTCCTCAATTTTGTGTTCCTCACCACTGAGGAGCATCCTCATTGCATGATGAAGCCACCATCCTGCTTTGCCATATGAATGGTATTTAGGTTGATGAGCAGTGCTGCATCTTCTCCAGACATTGTGGCTGGAGTTCTGCTAAAGGAGTTCACTTTTTGTCTCATCAGACCAGAGAATTGCTTTCCTAATACTTTCAGAGTATTTTAAATGCCACTTGGCAAACTCCAAGTGAGCTATTACATGCCTGTTACTCAAGAGCAGCTTCTGTCCTAAGTCGGAAGTTGGATCAGAGATGTGCCAGCTGTGGGGCATTTTTTCACACTTAAAAGAATGTGTGGCCTAAAGGGAAATGTTGAGCTTGCTGTCTATGAACCACTTTTATTTGTGAGCTGAAGGCTCACGTGTTGCCTAGTTTAAAATAAAAATGTCAGTAAGTCACAGTCTAATCAGAGATTATTTTGTAATATCTAGCAGCATTGATTTAGTAACCTTTTATGTTTCTAGCAGCTTGAAATGAAAGGCAGGAGGCAGCTCTGGATGTGATGCCAGTCCTTTGGAGAAAATGTAACAATTTTGTTTAATCACATTCTTGTGCTGGGATCGGAGTAAGTTATGCATGAATGATGCAGCCTTAAAATCTGAAAAACTTCAAGTGAAATTAGGTGGCACTATACAGTATATGGAAAATTTTGTATTTTCTGAGTTATCTTTTTTGGTGTAGCAGAATGCTTTGAATTTAATTAGCCTGCAGTGCCAAACCCCACCCTCTGTTAGGACTCAAACTCGTGGGACCACCCTAGCTAACAAACATTTTTATTTAGAAAATGTACAGCGTCAAAAAGAGATGAGGTTTCTCTCATAGAAAAGAAGAACTTTACATAAATCTGAATAACACAGAGACTTAAAGTTTGCTTTCCTTGTTAAGTTCTTACCACATCATTAAAAAAATGTCTCAATAGGCTTTCAAAATGCTCTTTTTCCACTGCTGGTAGTTTTATTTGTCACACTGTTGGGTGTAATTCATAAGGCAGGCAGTGGCAGACACCACATGATTTAGGTTTCTGATCATTGTTAGTTTAAAAGGAAGTGCAACGACTGGAGTCAGTGCTTAAGACTTTAATCTCTGTTGCAGTGTGGTAATGCTGGGAATTATCTGTGTTAATACCACCATTGTTGTTTATCTTAGTTTTACTTGTTCCATAAAAATCTTTGCGATAATAAAAATACTGTCCTTTCCTTGTGTGGTTCTTGCTCAATGTTCACTCTTCTTGTTTTAGGAGCCCCTTGAACCCAGGACCGTCAGTAATGTAACCGGGTGAACTGGTAGATGAGGACAAAACACACTTGGAGCAAGGAGAAGGTGTAAAGCGTGCAAGTGCTTTCATTAAAGCAAACCAAAACTAAACAACGTCCAAATAAAGAGTGCAGTGCTCAAAGTTAAATAAATAAACAATCCATAAAAACAAGGTGATTAGTGGGGGATAAAATCACAATCAAGAAATCCATTAAAAGCAGAGGTTTAAAATGCAGATCCTTCAGATACCAGCCCACCTCCTTCTTCATCTCTCCGGCTGTCCCATAACTCGCGCAGCCAGCGGACACTCAGCACCCACGGACTTCATCCCTGACCTCCGTCTTGGCTGCCTCTACACAGTCCCCCTTCATCCTTCACGCACCCGCAGTTGTACCTCAAGAGGTCATCAGCCATGCTTGTCACACTCCACGCCGTGGTTCAGTGGGACGAACCAGCCCCTAGAGCACCACAACCTACTTTCCTTTGCGGGGTCTCTGTTGGTGCTGCCTTTACCCTCTAGGTGGTCAGATCGTCCTCATCGAGACTACTCTGCGGCCACCTTCTAACCTCTGTCCCTTTACGTTCCCTTTGCATTTGCGCTTCTCATTTTATATGTGGGGATGTGCCACAGGTGTGGCGATTAGAAGCTCCCGGTATCAATTATGGACATGGACGATTCATCATCTGTGCCACATCACGCCCAGGAATCGTTCCAGCCACACTACCATGCTCCCTCCTTAAGCCATGAGTGTGGCAATTGTTTATTTTAAAAGGCAATGAGCCATGGACATCACCTTACCACACCTTTATATCAGTTTTTCTAATTTTGATCCCACAACTTTCATGAATAAACAACCTGTGGCATTGTTTTAGCAATGAGAACTCTCATGGAGTGCAGAAAATCTGTGCAATTAGAAGGTGTTTGCTGTGGCGTAGCCTGAGGCGGGCGTAGGGGGCGGTCCACCCCAGGCGGCACATTTTTGGGGGCGTCATTATCGGCCAAAAGGCTCAGTACAATTCATATGTAAGCACTGGGGTTTGGAAAAATATCACTCATGAATGAATAAAGTTCAATTCTCTGATTTGTATCCACAAATGAGTCAAAAACCATTTTCAGACTGTCCTTCTGTGACGGCATCAGACACAGCAGTTGAAATTTATGAGGCAATAACAAAAATAAACATAAATATTACATTATAATAATTTCTAGGAAGATAAACAACTAATTTACAATTCATAATTTCATTTCGTTATCAATCCGAATACGTTCTTACTCCGCACAGAAAACATCCCCACCTATCACTTGTACACTACACTGGTTCTGGTTTTTGCAGCACAATTATATTAAACTAATAATTAGAACACGGCTTATTAGTGCGTCTATATACTTTACTAGTTGATGCTTATAAAAAATTATATGTGAAAAACTATTGATGTTTCTCTATATATGAATAAATCTATACAAAATTTATCTTAATTTTTCTCAATACGCCATTTTAATTTATATTTAAATAGGTTAACCTATTCAGATATGTTGGAGGGCGCAAATTGAAGCACCGCCCCGCCCTGAGTGGCACGAACTCGAGCTACGCCACTGGATATTTGGGTAAAACAACTTCAAAATTCATAAATTAATCAAACAGAGACGGCGCTGTAGATATGTGCAGGAGAAAGAGGTTTAAAGCTAGGAAACGGTCACCCTTGATTTGTTTATAGTGTCTTGACTACTCCACTCCCTTGAAAACTGAAATACTGTACATGTGTGAACACCAATTACAGGGAAATGTAATAAACAAGAGGAAACTGCTTAGTCCATTTAATCCATTTGTTAATAATTAATTGGCCTCAATACCTAATACAAATACTTTTTAAAAGTTGTCACTGTATCTGCTTCAACTATATAATTTGTCAGTGTTGTGATTTCAGTAGAATATTTCTACTTTCAAAATAACCAAGGCACTGTTTAAGAGGTTTATGAGGCTAAAGAACAAAATTGGCTGATTTGTTTTTTATTTAGATACTTTCCTAATAACATAAAAAGGTATAAAGGTCAGAGTTTCTGACATCTCCCTGAGGTGCCCCAGTATTACACTCCACCATGTCTGACACTCGGCCCCTAAGCCTTACAAACTGCCCCATGTTGCTCAGGTAGTCCATGATCGACAACAACAAATTGACAAACAACACAGGAGCTACTGTAGCTGGCAGCCACTGATGGCAGCACCTGAACTATCATTAAAATAATGAACATCCAACCGTAAGTATTTTGGGGTTAATATTGACTCTCAGTCCACCCTGAATAATTTGGGTGTGTGCATAATCATACCTAGCAGTAGACCAATCTTGGATAGTAAGTTGTCTATTTTGGCCTAGCACTACTTGGATGGCCTCCAGCTCCCTGCTACGATGAAATAAATAAAACATGCATAGATGGCGTGTTCCTGACCTTTATAGATGGCATTAACTCTTTCTTCTTTCAGAATTTACCATCCCTTTGAGATAATCATCAAACCTCAAACAGTATGAATCTGTTTTAATATTGTAGGTAAGGTAGATTTTCACTAAGAAGAATTAGGATGATGCTAATTTTCAGATGAAGAAAAGTATAAGCTCTTCTTTATTGGTTCTGTATTGAGATTTTTTTTTTTTTTTTTACAAAAAGCTTAACTCTGCAATGCCACCTCTTTCAATCACTTCCCTTGGAAGTACAGGGTGGGGAGTAATGATCTCCCACATTTCGAGGTAGAACTGTGTGAGCTGTAGTGGGGGTTAAACAGGTGGGGTAGATCTCATTCGGCAGGTTAGGCTCTACCATCTTCAGTAGGGGAGAGTGGGGTAAGTTGAGCCATTTTTTACTTAGGCTGTCCTCTAGGCAAGGGAAAGTGATATGTAAATAAAACCAAAATGTCTACATCTTTTTCAGGATGTTTCCCGTCAGTGGAAATGCTAAGAATGCATACATGACATATGAAAAAGAAAATGTGACCTCTTGAAAAAAAGTGGTCTTGTGGCTCAACTTGCCCCAGCTTAGAGGTAAGTTGAGCCAAGCCAGAGGGCAAATTGAGCCACCTGTGTGTAAACTCACCAATATACTTTTTCCAGATTAAACCTGATTGTCATTTTGAATTATCCTAAAGGAAACTTTAAACTATATATAAATAAGTCAAATGCAAGTGAACTGTTCAAAATATTTAAATAAAAATGATGATATAACAATTGAACACTATCAACAGTGTAGAACAACTGTAATGAACTCACAAAAAAGAATAGGTCTACTGTGGTTTTCCTTAACTATCTACTCCACATTCCACCCCTCAAGGTTGCAGGAAAATATGAATTGCTGCTCTCGTCGTGCAGTTCCTCCAGCCTTTTGAGGTTGAGGCAGCTTCTTTACCACTTCACTTTGCCGGAAAAGTGCCACGTCATCCTCCTTGAAAGCAAAAGTTGGTTTCCCTTTAGCTGTGCTCCCTCGGATTCTTCGGAGAAATCTTGCAGTTACTTCTTCACCCTCAAGATTCTCAACCAAGCCAATGTAATGGTAGCTCCTGTGTTTGGTTGCAAAGTTAACTATAACAAAGTCACCAAGTAACAGGTCTGTGCTTTCTGGTTCACTTCTCTCATCCTCTGTTGCGTCATCCTCAGATGTGTCTTTGAGTGGGATGGGAACATCACTCTCAGAGCTACTGCTCACTGTGATTTTCTTCCTGGTTTGTTTCTTCTTCAGCTTTCCTTTTTCTTTTATGTTACTTTGCTTTTTCCCCTGCAGTTTCTTTGCTCTCTCTTTGTGAGCCCTTTCAATTGCCTCCTTTTCAGGTGTATCGGTTAGGATCCTTGTTTTTACACGCTTTTGCTTTGTTTGTGCTCTGGGATGTGGACTTTTGGGTAAGGGCAGAATTTCATCTGCAGGTACATATGCAGCATGGCTGAGACACACATCTGTGTCACCTGGTAATGCACATCCTTGTGGGGAGGTTGATGAAGGCAGCATAGAAGTAATGGAGGTTGAAGTAGTGGATGGATTATCTGCTGTGGTTGGCTCATCGGCAGTAGATGGATCTACTACAGTGGGAGACTGTTGTTCAGGGTTTGGTCTGTCTGACACCATGGATGGTGCAAACTCAGCATCTGGGAAAATATCTGGGTTGTATGGAAAGATCCCTGTGAACCTAAATCCAGAAATTATATTCCGTGGTGTCATTGCTGACATGAAAGCTTCATTCACACATCCAGAGATCTGGTAAATGGTGGCTGTTTTACCTGGGATAGATCTCATCCCCCCATCAAGAACTTTGTTTAAGTGGGTCTTGAATGGACCATACACACTCTTGTCCAGAGACTGCATGCGGTGAGATGTGTGGAGTTGAATGGTGAGCAGAACAACACCCTTGGTCTTTGCAATATTGACTGCCTTGAGTGAGATGTGGGCCTCGTGGTTATCAAGGATTAGCATTAGGGTTAGGGGGAAAATAGCTATGTAATACCACAATAAAATATTTTTTGACATTTTAATCATAATATTACTTGAGCTTCAAGGTGGGGTAAGTTGAGCCAGTGGTTCAACTTACCCCAAGGCATCTGGCTCACTTTACCCCACAGCCACCACTTTGGAAAAAGTTACCTAGCTTAGCAATTCAAACTAATCTTTAGCTAAGTGGTTCACATGGTTTAATATGCTAGTAAATCATCAACATGTATGGTATTAATTTTTAGGCCTGGAAAAATTAGCTTTCATGTTACAGTCAAAATACCTGAAATGCAAAATTTTACTTTTGACAAGGCAAAAACAGGTTTTTATGAATAGAGCATACTTACCACACTACCACAAGCTTCTTTCAATCACAGGGGCAGCAAAATGGAGGCAGCTTTCAAAATTTATGGTCACATGACAACAAATCTGCACTATTGTCTAGATACAGGAGGTGGGTCAACTTACCCACTGGCTCAACTTACCCCACTCTCCCCTACCCATCATGAACTGGAACACTGAACGTCGGGATTGTTGTTGTTTAAGTATATTATCATAACAACCGTTCTGTGTTAGCGCTGTAAAGAGCATTCCGTACACGCTTCGCACTCGGTCAAAATGCATCTGCACCAGATCCGAAAAAGATTTTGCTATGGATTTCTAATCTTCAGGCAACTGGGTCCACACTGAAAAGAAAATCTTTTGGCAGACCTAGGACCATTAGAACACCAGAAAATATGGAAGCAGTAAAAGCATCCATTCAGCAATCACCAAGGCATTCTGCTTGTAAGCAGGCCATGGTACTGGGGATATCAAGTCCGAGTCTGAGGAGGATTCTGCATGTTGATTTAAAACTGCATCCTTACAAAATGACATCGGCTCAAGAATTAAGTGAGAGAGATTATGCCAACTGCAGAACTCCTAAGTGCGGAAATTCTCGAACAGGTTCCCGCTGCAGCTGTTCTGAGTAGCGATGAGGCTCACTTCCATATCAGTGGAGCCGTAAACAAGCAACGACGGCCACCATTTATCTCTGATATGACTTTTTAAACTCAATAAAACAAAACTGTTTTTATGTACTTTTCAGAAATATATACATTTTTATAAGATAGCTTTGCTCATTTTTTATACCTCTTCAAAATGTGGGAGATCTTTATGCCCCACCTTGTACTTTCTAATCTTATATGCCACATCTTGAACTGTAAGAAATATGTCACCTCGCAGATTCTCACTGAAACAGCGATGAAAATACACAGTGAGCAGTAACACTACCACACAAAGAATACTGAAAGTAGTCCTTATCCATACAAGTACATACAGGTGACTGAAGTTCATCACCATTATTGAGGAAAGGAAAGAAGGACAGTGAGATGTACTGGAAAAGGAACATAGCTAGGAGAAATTCACGCTACATCAATTTTAAGTTCAAATGATAATTTATCATCCAGTATGCATAGTCCATTAAAATTCTTACTTGCATGTCTCCCTCATTGACAATAGTATAGTATCAAATAAAGCCAACACATACATAAAATACAATATATTTAATTACAGTCAGGGTTCATCTACTGGCTTGTATTTATTTTCTGTTGCTTTTGTTAACTTTAAATCTTTTCTTTTTATGCTGTTTCTGTTGGGTTTATTATTCATTAATTATGCACTTCCCTTTAAAGATTATTGGGTATAAAATTAATGTATACAGGGTATAAAAAAGTTTACATGATACTGTATAAAATTAATAGCTGTCATTAACTTCTGCGTGCAATGACAGAACTAAAACAGGTGTATCATGACTCAGAGGTAATGTTACGTATTTAAGGTACAGCTGTACGGGCACACCCACATATGCTATGCATAACAAACAGTTGAAACTAGTTTTATTTATGATTATTACAGATCAATGCATTTAACTACGTGTTAGTCATTGACAGGTCAGGCACAGGCGCCGGCAAAGATGGATATCAGGTGTCTCCCCCAGTACATTTGATGACAGTTCCAATTGACTGATAGACAGAATTATGATTCTACTAGCGACTGGGAGCTCGATCGAATCGGGCTACAAATTCTACGTTTGTGAAATCCATACTTTCTCCGCAAATAATTATTTGTTTTTTTTTTTAAGTCCTTGAA